>NW_019384676.1:197636-398055 GCF_000671375.1 Centruroides sculpturatus
ACATCCAATATCAAACAGTGATAACTCTATCGATAAAACAGTGGATAACACCTTAAAAAACGCGCAAAAAATTCAGAAATTAATGTATTTTCTATCATCTAGAAGAAATTTGCCACCAATATACAAGTAGACCCTATAATTCTGTGGAAAAATCCTGTTATATATATATATATTTTTTTTTAATTATAAAAAATCAATTAATGGATACTAAATTTTTAAATGATTTAATTTAATGTGTAATAAAATAAATAAGTTTTAATTTTAAAACGAGGGAAATTTTAGTTTAAAGTATTCTATCGTAATTAAATTTTAAAAATTAAATCTAAAATCAAATTTTTTTTTTCGTAATTAAAATAATACACTAAAAATCCCTATCAAGTTAGGGATTTTTATAAGAAATTCCCTAAACATTATTTATCTGTAGAGTTCTTTTTTTATCGTCATTAACTGTAACGTTGTTTATTATTTCAAGTAATATAATTGCTTACGCCTTAGAGAAATTAAATAAAATCTACTTAATATTTTTTTTTTTAGTAATGCGACGAAGACTAAACTGGAGCCAAGAAATGGGGAAACCGAAGCGCGTAGGGAGATTTCGATCGGGGTTAGGGAAAATCCCCACAGAAGAGCAGAAACCTCAGTCGCCATGCTGTGCGGCCTTATTCGATATCAACAAAGGCGACGATAGAAATATATAACGAAATTATGGCCACTACCGAATTCGGAACAGGGAAAAGCATCGTGGTTTTAGCCATTGTGGTGGGTTGTTTTGCTATTTTATGGCCCAAGATCTTCTACCCTATGATGCAAGCTGCATTCTCTATGACTTCCCCCAAACAGGAACACGAAGATGGTAAGCATTTATTAATACATTCTCAATGGAAAATTATCATTTAAACGTATACAGTACTTACCGATTTAATGATAAGTACAGGGGATGGTGTATATAAAATCGATGGAAATCTCTCCTCTGCTACTAAATAATCTAAAGCCATTGCCATTTTCTAACGTAATTTAGGGATATTATCTTAAATTGTTTTATAAGTGTCGAAATTATAACAGTTTTGGAAGGTTCTGTTTGAGTAATTTATTATCATCTTCGCCTAAAAGTTGCAAATTAGCAGTTTTTATGGTTTCCTCCTGCGATTCTGCTTTCCTGCATTTCATTCCTGCCAGCAAGTGCAGCAATTGTCTGCGTTTTTTTTTTTTTATTAAATTATAAATAATAAATTACAGACTTTTTCGTTATCAATATGTTCATTCCAATAAATTCTAGTGTTTCGACGGTTGTTATCGATCTTTTAACGACTGTATTTAAGTCGTTTTTTTCTCGTAGTTAAATTGGTAAAGTGCTGAATGAGGAATTCTAGCTTAAATTTCTGGTAAAATTATATATTAAACATCTCAGAAATCATCATTGACGTGTAGAAGAAGAAACGAATAAATGTTTAAGTATTCTTGTGATTAAAAAAAATGGCGTTGCATTAAATTTCTTATCCAAAATGAAAGCATGGAAATTTTAGTTTTGCTTATTCTAACTTCTGGGAGATAAAATTCTTGACTTTTAAGAAAATATAATTTATAGTAATTCCTGTCTACCTGCCAAAATTTTTCTGCAATTTAACAGATTACATAGACAAAGTGGGCGCAACCGACCACTCGAGGGGGCGGTAGGGGTGTAGGAAGACAGGGGGGAGAGAGATTCATTTTGAAATGAATATAAGAAATGTATGCACTAAAAGGGGGGAGACAGTCGGAAAACTTTGGGAAACACTGACATATACAGTTTGTTTTTTTTCCACCCCTTCATGTAATTATGCAGTAATGCAGTTTTTCCATTCATAAATGTGTAAGTTGTATAAAAAATAAACAAACTTGGCTAAAATTATGGTATTTATTTTGGCAAATCTCTTCTAATCTTGCGCCTTGTATTGCGAGAAGTTTTATTCTGATATAATTTTTTTTTTTCTTTTTTTTTTAGTTTCCATGTTAGAAATACAGAAATCGTTAAATAAAAATAAATAAAATAACAAGAGTTATCCTGGATTTTTACATGTTAAGTCTTTTCAGTTAAGTAGGTGAAAAGTCTAGCTTTGGCTTTGAATCAAATTTGATCGTGTTTCTTTCTAAATGATGCCATTGTATAAAAGTTAACTTACTTTTTACAGCCATTGCGCTCATAAATTGCACAATAGGTGTTAACCCGATAATCTCAAATACTTTAACAATTATAGAACATCCATTAGCATTATCATTACAAATAGTTAAATGCAAGTATTTGGGATTGTGTTTAGCTTAATATTTATTTTTTTTTAATGAAAGGAAAGCTGAAAATACTAATAATATAGATAAAAACACGGCAACGAGTAGCGTAACTTTTTATCTGGCACAGTCTGTAATAAGATTTTATTTAAGAAACTTTCACTATATTGTTAATTATTATAAAATGGAAAAAAAACTTAATTTTGGGGGTAGGGATGACTTTTTTATATATATAAAAATTAATTGTTAATAACGAGTGAAATCGTGGTAAACACACACTCGAAATATGACACACGACCCTTTCTATCTCCCTCCTCCTCGACCTTCCACCACTAAAATTTAATAGCATCAAAGCCCCCTAATCCACAAACCTCCCTGCAAAATTTCAGAAAGTTTCGACAAAAACACAGGAGTTATTAATAAGCTTCAAAGTGGGTGAACAAAATCGTATTCCTCCCCCTTCTCCTCACAGACAAGCATTCATACATACAGAAAAATCCCCATTTTTTGCATCTCTCGACGTTTGAAGATTCCGAGTGTAGAATCCTGGGTCCCGGGAGGTCATTTTATTTACTAATTGCCACCACACTTTACTTTTTATATATAACAGGCGGGAGTGTAAAAAGTAATACAAATTTGGAGGAAACCACGAGGAAATCAACACACTCGTGAATATGTTAATAATGGTACATTCAGAAGTATTGATTCCAATCAAATTTATACAGTTAGATTTCAAACAAGAAAATTAAATATAACATTAGATGAATAGTAAATGAATATTGTAGAGTGGAATTAAATGTTGCGTGATTAAGAGTAGATTTTAAATAAACAAGTTATAAATACACCATTGAATATGGCGAGAAATTTATAGATAATGCCTAATGGAAGTAGCGGGAAAAATTGGCAACGACTGACAGTGATATAATTTATCCGTCTTGGATTAAAAGTTCGTTATAAATTTCACGTAGAATAATAATAAAAAAGTTTATAAAATGTTATCTTTATAATTGATTCTTTGAAAGTAATCTTTTATCGATTCAATTTTAGCGTCTAAAATTAGTGTCTATGCGATTAAATAAAGGTGTTTTTTTTTTTTTTTTCTTTCCTTAAGATAAATACTATTTGAAATGAAAGTAAGAGAACGTTCTTATAATATTCTAGAGTTAACGAGATTCCATATATTTAGTTTAAAAAAAAAAATCCAGCAAAGAGTTGTGTAACTTTTCCGGAAAAAATTAAAATTATGTATGGCGCCATCNCTATTTGAAATGAAAGTAAGAGAACGTTCTTATAATATTCTAGAGTTAACGAGATTCCATATATTTAGTTTAAAAAAAAAATCCAGCAAAGAGTTGTGTAACTTTTCCGGAAAAAATTAAAATTATGTATGGCGCCATCTGTTACGATATTTTATTATTAAATGCTAAAAAGACAAGCTTAATTTTCAGGATAGAGATGAGTTTTTTAAAAGAAAAATGTTGTAAATGCTAATAATGAATAAAATCTTTATTAAGTCCGGTGAACACTGGTGGTTGGTTGGACGTGGGTTCGCGTCTAACCAACTGGCTGTCCACGTGGATTTTTCCGGGTTTTCTTTACATGCCCGACACCTAAATTGGGGGCCAGTTTCCGATAGAGGTATCTCCTCCAAGTTACATTTCCACATACACCAAATAAACCAAATTTCTAGCTCGGATTCGAACCAGAACACCCTCAAAGCGTTAGGTGGACACCTTAACTACTCTGTTGTGTATAATTTTTAATGGGTTATCTCATATTATTCTCCCTTTTTATTGCTTTCTCGGATTATAAATACGTTTATCTTCAAGGTTTTCTTATTGTTTCTTGTCTATCCAACACTGTAATCACTGTTAAGTAAAGATTTCGAATGTATTTACATTGGCATGTCTTTCAGGTTTAAATGTGCATGTTATCAGTTATAGCTGAAAATATTTTATCTTATTATCATTTTAATAAAACATTCCGATTGTTTTCTTTTATTTCCCTATTTCGGTAAATTAAGGGATAATTAGGGAAATTTCTGTTCGTTTCGGGGATTTTTTTTTTAAATTTGACTGGCAGCAGCGCTAATCGCGCCGCACTGCGGTCGTAATTTGTATCATTCAGAATTGTATTTTCTGTTGTTTAAAAAAGTTTTTCCCCCCTTTAAGAATCTCTTATGACATTTATATTTAAAATTGGAACATTATACAGCTTATCGTTGTTCTTACAAGAAAACGCCTTAAAGTATTGGCAAATGTGATGTTTTTCGGTAGGGAAATCCATTCTATACACCTGCTATACAACAAATCTTCATGCCCGGCGGAGGCTTGGAACGTATTTATTTGCCTTTTTTTCGGCTGTTATCCTTCTTCGATAGATGTTTTTAAATGCCGTGGTTTTATATTCGAGTTAATAATACTTTTTAAATTATATTTTATCTACTTTTACCCCCGATGAAATGTGTTTCGGGAGAGACGTTAAAATTCAAATCGAATTTAATGCTGACGTCATTAGGAGATATAAAAAACGACCGCCAGGTGGATTATACATTTTGAATTCCGGTTTCCGGAAGTGGTTTTGACGTCATTGTCAAGCACGTTGTTTCAGAAAACAAGTGTCGAGGGCTCTTCTATTTGATTGTTTTTATTATTATTATTATTATGTTGTTATTTTAAATGCTAATTTATTCTTTATACAAACAGCTGCGTTATTTGCAAAGGGAATATATACGTTATTTGAATAGTTTTTATGTTGTATTTATAAATGTATGGCATCTAGGACAGAAGATTTAGCCTAATTCTTTCTTATTTTCAACTATAAAATGTTTTTAAAACGTTAAACAACAATAAAATACAGATGGTTTTTGTACGCTTTACATTATACACTTTTATTATTATTACCTTCTATGGGTGGAAGGTTGATAGACGTGCAGCTCTGAATGAAGGCAACAGAGCTGTAGATCATACCCGTAAAATTGTTAAAGGAACCAATGGTGTACACTCGACCCTTTGCAAGATATAACCCATCAAAATCAGCCTATCCAGAATTTGAAAGGTCCTCAAAAATAGGGTAGAATTTGAAAGTGAAAAGAGCGGGAACTATCTCTCAAAATTGCTAAAAACTGACTGTTTTCTACTCTTCTACAGATGGCTTGAAAGCTCATAACACACAAGAAATAACATTACTTCTGCTGTATATCTACATACTACATACATACGTAGGCCATCTGTTCCTTTGACAATTTTATTCTTTTGGACATGGTCAGCTCTGATAAGGTCCTGACTGCCTCATTCAGAGATGCATTTATACCATTACTATAAGTAAAATGCAGTATACTTATTAATTAGCTAATACTAATGACATCTGATTAAATTCAGTTAAACTGTATCAAGAAAGTTTTTAAGATATTTATTTGTTTATTGAAATTTTAAGATCTTACTCGAGTAATTGTAGATTTGAAACATAAATATCATATAAATTTGTATGGGACAGAGATAGAGGGAATCACTTTTACCTATTTTGTTTTTTTTGTTTTTTTTTTTGAATTAATGAAACACACAGAGTAAAAATTAAATTAATTTGCAGGGATAAAAAGTCATTAAGTTTTCTCAAGACCCAAGGAAGAAATTTCCAGCTTCCCCCTTCAACGGCCCCGTCCAACCTGAAATACGGTGAAATAGAACCTATAAAAGTTAAGCTCTTCTGCATATTCATATTAATATCAGCCCTCAGTAGAGTGTGTGTTTTATAGCCGCTACTCCACCCAAATTTTTTTATTTACATATTTAAATATTCTAAATTTACATATTTAGGCAAGGAAAAGCCTATAAAAGATAGTCACCTCTGTCTTACAAGCTTGTTTTTCTGGAATATGCATTATGAGTACTCTAAAATTTGTAGTTTTGTCTTCTATTTACAAATGATGAAACTGATTCATGCTGCTGCAATATTTTTGTTGTTATTGGATTTTCTATTGTTCAAGCAATTTGAAAGTTTCTCATAAAACTTCGCCGCTTAGCACTTGGCAACTGGCATAATCTGGGAGGTACGGCTAGTCCAATTTCGACCTATTTAGTGTAAGTCAGACTGAAAATGGATGTGGGATAGAAAATGAAGTTGTGACCCAAATTATTTATGAGATTTGAATCCAAATACAAGAGAATAAACCTTATTAAATGGAAACTTTGCTAATTTATGCATGTTCTTTAATTAAGTTTTAAATGTATTGTAAAGGGAATTTTTAAGCAAGAAACTTTGAAATATTTTTTTTTAAATTAGTAAATATATCACGTTAAATATTTATAGAATCTTTGAAGATTTATTAGCTACATCTTTACACATTTGACATATAAATACAGTAACAAGATGATTATAATTTATAGATACGAGACAGTGCTAATTATAAATGTATTACACAGATTACTTTAGATTGATGATCTGTTTGATAAATATGCAACAAAATATATATATTTTTGGCAGCATTTTCAATGTGGGAGACTCTATAAAAATTTTTTTTGTTTGAACAGTAGCTCTGTTATTTGCATTATATAATATTGAAGTGCTACTCTTTTTAATGGCTCCTCTTTAGAGTACTTGTAATGAGCAGTAACTAATGGCAAAAGTTTGTACTTTTTCACATTTTAAAGTTAAATTCTAATCTATTGCATCAAAAGTAGAATTTTTAGGATTAGGTGGAGTAGCGGCTATAAAGATGCACTCTGCTGAGTGCTGATATTAATACGAATACGCAGAAGAGTGTAACTTTTATAGGTTCTATTCCACCTGTATTTCAGGTTGGACAGGGCCATCGAAGGGAGAAGCTGGGGATTTTTTCCTTGGGTCTTGAGAAAACTTAGTGGCCTTTTGTGGTTTCATTTTTTAAAGAAATGGTAATTATATCGGGTAATATTATCAAAATTTATTTATTTAGAAGGCAGATGAAAACAGATAAATTCTCTGTCTGTACTTAGAATTATTTTATTCACAGTGTAGTAAAGATTTTATTTATCAAATACTCAAAGGAAATGTATAGAATTCTACTATGTTTTCTTTATTTACTACTAAAAAAATGTAAAAATAGTCTCCTAATACATTTTAGATTAAATTTAGAATTACAGGATGTATTATTATTCATTTGTTTTCTTATAATGAATAATTTTCTATAAATTTAGTCTAATTATTTGATGACTGACTTTATCCTAGAGTTGGAAAAATAGTGTTTATTATACAAAACCTTAGTTTTTTATATTTTAAATGATTTTCCTCGTGTCGAATATAAAATTATTTATTACAAAAATTAAAATAAATATTTATGTTTTTTTCAATGTTTATGGGCTACATTTAAAAAAAAAAAATTACAGATCTATAAATTCCCTCCATCTGTCTGTTTGTCCTTCCTTACTCTTGAGAATGGAGTTAGACAGATGAAAGACAAGAACACAGTCGGAAAGCTTAGGGCACACGTCCTTGTTGTATACTGAACAATTTTTGTAATGTTTAAAACTTGTAAAATATTTGATTTAGACAGTTTAGTCCTTATGATGGTTAACTGGCTTTTGGGACAATTTTTTTTTAATTTCAGAAATATTTAGACATGTTTTGACTAAATACAGTTTCATTGACAAATGCAATTACTGTACAGAGAAAACTACAATTGTATTAATATATTAGTTAAAAAGAAAACTTCTCAAATGTAAATTGAATCCAAGCTGTTTTTGTTTTAGTGGTATACAATAGAAACTTTTAAAAAACTCTACAGATTTTAGGGTGTACGCCCTTCATCAGGAGTTAATAAAACAAATAAGGTCACAAAATACTAGGCACTACTAACCACTTCCTTGAGACTGGTCTAACATCATTTCTCCCATTAATCACCAACTACAGGTGTACGGCTCAAATGTACTACAGTTTTCTAAAGTTTTCACCTTTTGAAATAGGATTAATCATATTTTAAATGAAGTGGTTTCCGGTAGGATCGATTCTTATTCGAGAAATCAAAAAATGAAAAGCAGGAAAGCCAACTTTTCATATGGAATTTCATATAAACCCAGTAAATCATAAAAGCACTTATTTTTTATTAATTCATAAAATATTATTATAAGTAAGGGGTAAATAAATTTAATATAAATGTATTGTTTGTATTTTTAACAAATAATCTGTATATTGTTTTTAAAATATTAGTAGAATAACTTGTTAAAAGTGCAGCTCCGAATGAGGTTTTTATCAGGTGCTGTAGCCACGTCCGTAGGAGTCAAAGGAACCGACGACTCTTTGGGAGATGCAGCACCATTGAAATTAACCCGTCCAGAATTTTGAAAGCCCTAAAATACGGGGTAAAATTTAAAAGTGAAAAAATCCAGAACTATTTTTGAAAACAATGCTAAAAATTGACTGTTTTCCTGTTTACTAGAGACGACTATAAGCTCATAAAGCACGAGGAACACCATTGCGTCGACTACTTCCGGGCTTCGATTGGAGTCACACCATTCACTTTGTTAAGCTTATTGAAAGCTTAAAAAGCAGCCCAAAAACCTTTGGAGGCAAATATTGCAAGGGTTACAGTTAGAGATATGGTTCTTTTGTTGTTTACAGTAATCTAGGGAGAGTCTAAAACTGGATCCAAATCCCTCATTCAGAACTGCAATTTTACTCCACAATTGATTATTTTTATATTTAAACATAATGCAATTATTTATTTTGTTAGCAAATTTGCAGTAATTTTGTTTTTTTTATTGAACAGTTCAAGTAACTTACCAAAATCACAGTTTTTTTTTATATATATATATTATAAAGTAATCTTTTAAGTAAAATGAATTCTTTTACTCTCCATTTTTAAGTACTTTTTCCGAAATATTAATGAAAGGAAATCAACAATACGTCATTAAAATAGAAATTTTTATCAAAAATTCATAATAATGTTTCATGCGGATCAATAAACCGATATCGGTCAACATCTCACAGGAAATTCAAGGGAAATGAAAGCTTCGGTTGTTAAATTGAAGAAGGCCGTTCTAAATAATTGATTCCTTCTGCTCGGCTATCCGAGAAAGTGAATAATAATGGTTCTCTGCCGATACTTTTAACTTAATCACAAAGTGGCATTCTGGCATTCCTTAGAGAAGAAAAATTGCCTTTCAAAATTTCATTAAATCATGTTTAGGGTCACAATTTTAAAATAATCATAAAATTAAATTCTTATACTTATCTTATTATATGTAACTAAGATTCATAGTCAAATAATATGCTTTTTTGCTGTAATTAACAATTAACAATACAAAAACTTCGTTCTGAATTTAAATTTATTGTTATTTGGGAAGCATTTAATGATTACTGGCAGCCTGAAAGAAAAAAATCTTTGCTTGTCTTTCAGTTACATGTCAAGTTATGTTCGAAAGAGATAATAATTTCTTTTTTGCAAAACTCTGTTCCGACGCGGTAACATACGATGATGTATATCTGACTCTGTGTGATAAAAAAGCTTCGTCCGATAAACTGTTCGATGCGATATTCAAAAATTGTCGAAACGAAGTCGAAAACTTTTGTAATCTCGATACGTCCGCATTGGAAAATTTCGAGGATTCAATCGAAGATAGAGACAAGTCGAGAAGGAAGTTGAGGGACTGCCTGCAAAAACTCTCCCAGAAGACTTACGATACACAATATTTCAAGAAATTATTCAAGAAAATTAATTACGACAGTAAGAAATTATCCTTTGGAATATAGAAATGTATCCATTAATTAATTTGGTTCTTGCATACTAACATAATTACCATATTTTTGTGCATGTAACCTGCAGAATATACTCCATACCTAGAGGAGTAGGCATTGTTTCGTAGGTGGAAATTTGTGATTGCAACTTAAACCAGCATGTAATCCACTTCTTTCGAGTCATCAACACGGATAACCTGCCAGTTATATGCACGAAAATATGGTAATATGATTACGTACACTAACAGCATGAATCATTACAATGCAATTAACAATACTAACTAAACTCTAATTTTTATTTTAAAAGAAGTGCATCATGTTGCATCGGAGAGTTCCTTTGAGTTGATTGATTGCTTGATTGTCGAGGCTCTAATGTTCCCTTCATTGATTTGGTTAAGCTGTTTCAGTAAGTTGTAATTGTAATTGAAGCATTTATCTTAATTAAGAATTAATTATTGTATTTGTGATATTTTATGTATTATTACCTTAAAAATTTAGAGCAAAAATTGTTGCCAAATCTTACAATTAAGCCTTGCAGGCTCAAACAACGATATTCAAAATTCAGATTTGTAGTGTTATAGATGCACATTAAAGAAAATTAGATGACAATTTAAATCTAATTATCAAGAAAGTTTAAATATAAAGAATATTCCTTATTCTTAAGACTATTCTATGAATTATATTCTCGATTTTCCTTACAAAGATTGCTCAAATAATTATGTGAAACTGTAACAATTTCTTTTTCGATATTCGATTTTCCACTTTGCAGCACATTGAATATAGATTTGCTAATTATGCAATTTACATAACTAACTCTAGTTTTGTGTGTTGGTGTTTTAACAAGTTTTTAACAAAACTAAATAAGTACTTATTTTAATTTTCGATGGGATTAACAAATAATCTTAATCTTGTTTCAGAATATTCTCAAGGCGACAGACCTCCTCACTTGCATCCGGGGACCACCGGACATTCGAGATCTCCGGAGAAAGGCGTCAGGGGGACCAGACACGCGGAAAGGATGAGAGAAGGAAGGGTTCGTATTTCGTAAACTGAAGTTTTTAATTTTTTCGCTTCCCAAATAGTCACTTTAATAAGTTTGTTTTGTAATTACTATCTTTGCATCTGTTATTAGCCGAAACTCCGTAACCTCGACAAAAATAGCAAGGACAAATAAAACTTAGATGAGCTTATTAAGCAAACTTAAATAGATGCCTTTATACACAGTCAAAACTTTATTACGGTACAATATATATTATAAATTAATTTTTCAATTATATCAACTCAAATCGGGTTAAATTATTTACATATTTGAAATATTATAATTATTATTAACAAATGTGTGTCATATTAAATGTATTGATAAATTTAAATTTAATTTTTAGTTTTTTTTTATAGTTTATCAGATGATCTGAGATGATTATTTTGAGTTTATTGTAATTACAGTACATATACTTGATTCAGATTACAGGTCTACATGTAATAAACTCATACATATAATACATAAAATACACTAATATATATAAACTCATATATTAAACACTCAAATAAACTCATAAACTAGGTAAAAATGAGCATCTCATAATGCTCTTTGCTTAGTCTGTTTTTTAATAAAATGTCTGTTGTTTTCATGGTTATTTATTTTAATATTTTTAACAAAACTTGGAAGTTTACTTACATAAAAGTTTCTAATGAACAAATGAATTTGCCTTCAGTTGTACATATGATTAACATTGTTACCAAAATTTATAATGTTTATAATTTACATATTAAATGAATTTTTACGTATCTAAGTTTGATTGTGAACTTTGAAAAAATTTTCGAGTTGTGTTACTTAAATTCTTTCCTATAAAGTATTGTATAATATTTTTATTATTTATATACCTTTGATTCATTAAAAAATTTATACCATTACGAAACATGAGGGAAAGTTTAACTGATAATTCTCTATTTAAATTATAATAATATGCAAGCAGTTTGAGATTAATACATATTCAAATATTAAGAAATTAAGTTTAGTATGAGTTATGAATTGATGTAAATCTGAGAAAACAATAAAAAATCCTTCTAAACAACACCATTAAAGAATTTCAAAACAATAATAAACATATTTTTGTATGCAAATTTAAAATATCTACATTTCTGCATTTACACGTGTAGATCATCAATTTTTTTTCAATTATGTATGTAAAATTTTGCTTTTTTTTAAATTCTGTCTTTATTTTAGCCTCTAATAAACAGCTAATAAATTGTATTTTAAAAGATTTACTAAGTATTTTTAATATTTTGGAACCAATTACATGACTTTATACATTATAATCACTTCAAACACCACAACAGTTTTCATCGAATGCATTACATATACTAGTCGCAAGCTGCTCGCATCGTAAAAATGATTAACGATAATTACCAACTTATTAAAAGCAGTTGTGGATATGCCATTTATTTCTTAGTTAATATTGCAAATATGGCAGAAAGTCATTTATTTACATTTTTGTCCTGGTTCGGTAGAAGTTCTCGAGCTTCCATTTTCTGTCTATAAATATGATCGTTTATACTTAAACTCAAATGTTTCAATAAAGATAAATTGAATATTATAATATTCATTACAAGCATAGCTTTGTAAGTATTGACTAATCTATGACAGTTATATTAACTCATCGGAACAGATAACATTTGTATGTGAATAGAGAGAACTGTAGACGAATGCAGACAAATTCGACAAGAACTGCATTGCTTTACATCTAATTTAGGGTAATACAATTGTAGGATTTAGAAATCAAAGCAATAAAAGGAAGTATTTGGTGAAAAAGATACAAATAGCAGTTGGGCATAGGTGGAGAGTGGATGGAAAGTGTTCCAATACCTGGTCAGAGAGATATTTTGGTGTAGAATATGTCAACCTCCAACTGCAACGCAGCACTCACAGCATCAAGGCAGGCTCGTCACCAAAACTTTTTCTAGCTATCACTTCTAGCAGTTGCATTTGTTCTTAAGTATTGCGAAGTGTGCATTATATCCTTATTATATTCTGCTCCTTTTCAGCCCCACTTTACAGATTTCTTTGTATTTACAAATATGCTTTAAAAACAATACTTAAACTGACAGTCTACATTAAAAGCCCTGATTATAAGGCAACTATTAAAAGGGCAGTCCATTATTTAGGTGTACAGTTAAAGGGGAAGGGAGCTGCAAAAAGTACATCTTGTACACAGTGGAGAGAGAGAGGTCTACGCATTTTTTATATGGACTTTTTTAGTGGTGTTAGCAGCATACAAATTTGTTCTTATAAGCCTGTTTATTAGTCTTGCGAATAAACTGTCAGTTTGGAAATATTTGCAGAACATTTTTCTTTCTATGAATTGCACTTCGGTAAAGTAATTTTTATAAATGCTTTCTGAAGAATCGGCTCTTATTCATTTATTTGACTTTTTGACTCGTAAAGCATAAATTGTATAGGCAAAACCTTCATGTAAAATTTATTCGACCTAGTAAGAAAACAAATAAGCGCATTCCATTCTGCCTACTTTGCATACGTTTTGCACAGTAACGCAACTGCATCGCGTCTTAAAAGATATCTGCGGATTTAGCTTTTCATCGTGTTTATTTCTTCAAATATTTTTCTTTAGTCTACAAATTAGATTTGGAAGATTTGCAGTTTTTTTTTTTTTTAATATTTTATTTAAGCCAATTTAATATTTTATACCAGGAGTTTTATTTTTAAAATATGTATATTGTAATTTTATGTATTTAAATTTTTGTGAAAACATCACTGTTTAAATCTTCAAACTTCAGTAGAATGCATATAAATGACAAATGAATTAAACATGTAATATCTGATAATATAAATTTACCGGAGTTTCTAACATCATAAAATATTTATTAGATGAAATGGACTTACTATTAATAATTTATATTCCTGACCGAAATACTCTTACATGAATTGAAATGTTCGATTCGATTGCTTTTATAAAGCGCATTCGCTTTTGACTTTTGTAGTTTGTTGTACCAAAAGTGTTACGTTGGACTCGTATACTTGGTCTTAATTATTTCACGACAGACAAAATCAAATTTGTATAATGATATAAACCACAAAATATTCATAAGTAGAAGACAAATGCAAACTTTGGAGTCTTCTATTTTGGAAGTGAGTAGGATGTTTTAGCAATTTTATATATTTAGGCAATGAAGAGTCTTTGAAAAATGTTTGGCTTTTGCTGCGGATCTCGTATTGCTATGGTGCGAAAGGGACAAATGAATGTAGGAATATTCGGTGGCAGAGAAGCACGTGCACCCTTAGACAAAAATTAAAAATGAATAAATAACATAAACTCTTTTTGAAATATTTTTTTACATAATCATTTTAGGTTTAACTACAGAAAAAATTTTTTTATATACAAATCTATTCCCAATTCCCTCTCGCATTGCTGCTTGGATGTCCTACTAATTATGAAAACATCAAAGTCTATGTTTGTCTTCTAATCTAATAATATAATATCCTGTTTCTGAGCACAGTAACTCTATATGAACCACTTTTTATTGATGGAATGTGTTTAAATTCAAATTTTTCTTAGAACAGTCCATTAAATCTTAACAGTTAAATGATTAACCGTTAATTTATAATAGTTTTTGAGTTTCTGTTCACTTACATTTGAGAAAATAAATTACTTCCGATGCTACGGCTCAACTTGAAATTGACTGGTTTTGTTTCTTTTTCCATCATTTTTGTTCGGTTGCAGCTAATCATCCAATATTTTTTGATAAAAATAAATTTAATTTCATCACGAGTAAGCATTTAATGCGTTTCAGATATTACAACTTAGTTTATTTTTATTCTTTAATATTATAATTACACTCGCTAACAAAGTGCCCATTAGTGGCCGAGTGGATTAAACCACCAAACCTGACTAAAACAAACACTTGGCCAGCTCACCAACAAGCTGGCCATGTGTAGTTTTCTGGATTTGTAACACTTCAATAGGGGCCAGTTTCCCATAGAAAATCTTCCCAAGAGGTATCATTTGCAAATCATATTGTTGTATACAAATATCAAACAAAGATGACTAATAAATTGCATTTATGTAATTTAAATGATCACTGAACTCAAGAAGTCAAGGTATTTACTTTATATTAAATGATTTTTGAATCATAATTGATGCAAATTACTATAGGCTACTGCTCGAATTATGTTCTATTGCTGTTTATTATGACCAATATTCGTCAAGCACCACATTCATATACAGATCTAGCATATTACCTTCACACTTTTTATTTAAAGCGAAGTAACACTGGTGGCTATTTCCAGTTCCTCCATTGCCCTTAAGGTATTATTTTTAAAGTAAGATATGATTATTCATGCTTCTTCCCATCTTGCTTTCATTCTTTTGTTCATAATTAGTTCTTTAGCTCTAGTCAATTAGTCAGTCTTTTTTCTCTGAAATTTANTTTTTTTTTTTGAATTAATGAAACACACAGAGTAAAAATTAAATTAATTTGCAGGGATAAAAAGTCATTAAGTTTTCTCAAGACCCAAGGAAGAAATTTCCAGCTTCCCCCTTCAACGGCCCCGTCCAACCTGAAATACGGTGAAATAGAACCTATAAAAGTTAAGCTCTTCTGCATATTCATATTAATATCAGCCCTCAGTAGAGTGTGTGTTTTATAGCCGCTACTCCACCCAAATTTTTTTATTTACATATTTAAATATTCTAAATTTACATATTTAGGCAAGGAAAAGCCTATAAAAGATAGTCACCTCTGTCTTACAAGCTTGTTTTTCTGGAATATGCATTATGAGTACTCTAAAATTTGTAGTTTTGTCTTCTATTTACAAATGATGAAACTGATTCATGCTGCTGCAATATTTTTGTTATTGGATTTTCTATTGTTCAAGCAATTTGAAAGTTTCTCATAAAACTTCGCCACTTAGCACTTGGCAACTGGCATAATCTGGGATGTACGGCTAGTCCAATTTCGACCTATTTAGTGTAAGTCAGACTGAAAATGGATGTGGGATAGAAAATGAAGTTGTGACCCAAATTATTTATGAGATTTGAATCCAAATACAAGAGAATAAACCTTATTAAATGGAAACTTTGCTAATTTATGCATGTTCTTTAATTAAGTTTTAAATGTATTGTAAAGGGAATTTTTAAGCAAGAAACTTTGAAATATTTTTTTTTAAATTAGTAAATATATCACGTTAAATATTTATAGAATCTTTGAAGATTTATTAGCTACATCTTTACACATTTGACATATAAATACAGTAACAAGATGATTATAATTTATAGATACGAGACAGTGCTAATTATAAATGTATTACACAGATTACTTTAGATTGATGATCTGTTTGATAAATATGCAACAAAATATATATATTTTTGGCAGCATTTTCAATGTGGGAGACTCTATAGAAATTTTTTTTGTTTGAACAGTAGCTCTGTTATTTGCATTATATAATATTGAAGTGCTACTCTTTTTAATGGCTCCTCTTTAGAGTACTTGTAATGAGCAGTAACTAATGGCAAAAGTTTGTACTTTTTCACATTTTAAAGTTAAATTCTAATCTATTGCATCAAAAGTAGAATTTTTAGGATTAGGTGGAGTAGCAGCTATAAAGATGCACTCTGCCGAGTGCTGATATTAATACGAATACGCAGAAGAGTGTAACTTTTATAGGTTCTATTCCACCTGTATTTCAGGTTGGACAGGGCCATCGAAGGGAGAAGCTGGGGATTTTTTCCTTGGGTCTTGAGAAAACTTAGTGGCCTTTTGTGGTTTCATTTTTTAAAGAAATGGTAATTATATCGGGTAATATTATCAAAATTTATTTATTTAGAAGGCAGATGAAAACAGATAAATTCTCTGTCTGTACTTAGAATTATTTTATTCACAGTGTAGTAAAGATTTTATTTATCAAATACTCAAAGGAAATGTATAGAATTCTACTATGTTTTCTTTATTTACTACTAAAAAAATGTAAAAATAGTCTCCTAATACATTTTAGATTAAATTTAGAATTACAGGATGTATTATTATTCATTTGTTTTCTTATAATGAATAATTTTCTATAAATTTAGTCTAATTATTTGATGACTGACTTTATCCTAGAGTTGGAAAAATAGTGTTTATTATACAAAACCTTAGTTTTTTATATTTTAAATGATTTTCCTCGTGTCGAATATAAAATTATTTATTACAAAAATTAAAATAAATATTTATGTTTTTTTCAATGTTTATGGGCTACATTTAAAAAAAAAAAATTACAGATCTATAAATTCCCTCCATCTGTCTGTTTGTCCTTCCTTACTCTTGAGAATGGAGTTAGACAGATGAAAGACAAGAACACAGTCGGAAAGCTTAGGGCACACGTCCTTGTTGTATACTGAACAATTTTTGTAATGTTTAAAACTTGTAAAATATTTGATTTAGACAGTTTAGTCCTTATGATGGTTAACTGGCTTTTGGGACAATTTTTTTTTTATTTCAGAAATATTTAGACATGTTTTGACTAAATACAGTTTCATTGACAAATGCAATTACTGTACAGAGAAAACTACAATTGTATTAATATATTAGTTAAAAAGAAAACTTCTCAAATGTAAATTGAATCCAAGCTGTTTTTGTTTTAGTGGTATACAATAGAAACTTTTAAAAAACTCTACAGATTTTAGGGTGTACGCCCTTCATCAGGAGTTAATAAAACAAATAAGGTCACAAAATACTAGGCACTACTAACCACTTCCTTGAGACTGGTCTAACATCATTTCTCCCATTAATCACCAACTACAGGTGTACGGCTCAAATGTACTACAGTTTTCTAAAGTTTTCACCTTTTGAAATAGGATTAATCATATTTTAAATGAAGTGGTTTCCGGTAGGATCGATTCTTATTCGAGAAATCAAAAAATGAAAAGCAGGAAAGCCAACTTTTCATATGGAATTTCATATAAACCCAGTAAATCATAAAAGCACTTATTTTTTATTAATTCATAAAATATTATTATAAGTAAGGGGTAAATAAATTTAATATAAATGTATTGTTTGTATTTTTAACAAATAATCTGTATATTGTTTTTAAAATATTAGTAGAATAACTTGTTAAAAGTGCAGCTCCGAATGAGGTTTTTATCAGGTGCTGTAGCCACGTCCGTAGGAGTCAAAGGAACCGACGACTCTTTGGGAGATGCAGCACCATTGAAATTAACCCGTCCAGAATTTTGAAAGCCCTAAAATACGGGGTAAAATTTAAAAGTGAAAAAATCCAGAGCTATTTTTGAAAACAATGCTAAAAATTGACTGTTTTCCTGTTTACTAGAGACGACTATAAGCTCATAAAGCACGAGGAACACCATTGCGTCGACTACTTCCGGGCTTCGATTGGAGTCACACCATTCACTTTGTTAAGCTTATTGAAAGCTTAAAAAGCAGCCCAAAAACCTTTGGAGGCAAATATTGCAAGGGTTACAGTTAGAGATATGGTTCCTTTGTTGTTTACAGTAATCTAGGGAGAGTCTAAAACTGGATCCAAATCCCTCATTCAGAACTGCAATTTTACTCCACAATTGATTATTTTTATATTTAAACATAATGCAATTATTTATTTTGTTAGCAAATTTGCAGTAATTTTGTTTTTTTTATTGAACAGTTCAAGTAACTTACCAAAATCACAGTTTTTTTTTATATATATATATTATAAAGTAATCTTTTAAGTAAAATGAATTCTTTTACTCTCCATTTTTAAGTACTTTTTCCGAAATATTAATGAAAGGAAATCAACAATACGTCATTAAAATAGAAATTTTTATCAAAAATTCATAATAATGTTTCATGCGGATCAATAAACCGATATCGGTCAACATCTCACAGGAAATTCAAGGGAAATGAAAGCTTCGGTTGTTAAATTGAAGAAGGCCGTTCTAAATAATTGATTCCTTCTGCTCGGCTATCCGAGAAAGTGAATAATAATGGTTCTCTGCCGATACTTTTAACTTAATCACAAAGTGGCATTCTGGCATTCCTTAGAGAAGAAAAATTGCCTTTCAAAATTTCATTAAATCATGTTTAGGGTCACAATTTTAAAATAATCATAAAATTAAATTCTTATACTTATCTTATTATATGTAACTAAGATTCATAGTCAAATAATATGCTTTTTTGCTGTAATTAACAATTAACAATACAAAAACTTCGTTCTGAATTTAAATTTATTGTTATTTGGGAAGCATTTAATGATTACTGGCAGCCTGAAAGAAAAAAATCTTTGCTTGTCTTTCAGTTACATGTCAAGTTATGTTCGAAAGAGATAATAATTTCTTTTTTGCAAAACTCTGTTCCGACGCGGTAACATACGATGATGTATATCTGACTCTGTGTGATAAAAAAGCTTCGTCCGATAAACTGTTCGATGCGATATTCAAAAATTGTCGAAACGAAGTCGAAAACTTTTGTAATCTCGATACGTCCGCATTGGAAAATTTCGAGGATTCAATCGAAGATAGAGACAAGTCGAGAAGGAAGTTGAGGGACTGCCTGCAAAAACTCTCCCAGAAGACTTACGATACACAATATTTCAAGAAATTATTCAAGAAAATTAATTACGACAGTAAGAAATTATCCTTTGGAATATAGAAATGTATCCATTAATTAATTTGGTTCTTGCATACTAACATAATTACCATATTTTTGTGCATGTAACCTGCAGAATATACTCCATACCTAGAGGAGTAGGCATTGTTTCGTAGGTGGAAATTTGTGATTGCAACTTAAACCAGCATGTAATCCACTTCTTTCGAGTCATCAACACGGATAACCTGCCAGTTATATGCACGAAAATATGGTAATATGATTACGTACACTAACAGCATGAATCATTACAATGCAATTAACAATACTAACTAAACTCTAATTTTTATTTTAAAAGAAGTGCATCATGTTGCATCGGAGAGTTCCTTTGAGTTGATTGATTGCTTGATTGTCGAGGCTCTAATGTTCCCTTCATTGATTTGGTTAAGCTGTTTCAGTAAGTTGTAATTGTAATTGAAGCATTTATCTTAATTAAGAATTAATTATTGTATTTGTGATATTTTATGTATTATTACCTTAAAAATTTAGAGCAAAAATTGTTGCCAAATCTTACAATTAAGCCTTGCAGGCTCAAACAACGATATTCAAAATTCAGATTTGTAGTGTTATAGATGCACATTAAAGAAAATTAGATGACAATTTAAATCTAATTATCAAGAAAGTTTAAATATAAAGAATATTCCTTATTCTTAAGACTATTCTATGAATTATATTCTCGATTTTCCTTACAAAGATTGCTCAAATAATTATGTGAAACTGTAACAATTTCTTTTTCGATATTCGATTTTCCACTTTGCAGCACATTGAATATAGATTTGCTAATTATGCAATTTACATAACTAACTCTAGTTTTGTGTGTTGGTGTTTTAACAAGTTTTTAACAAAACTAAATAAGTACTTATTTTAATTTTCGATGGGATTAACAAATAATCTTAATCTTGTTTCAGAATATTCTCAAGGCGACAGACCTCCTCACTTGCATCCGGGGACCACCGGACATTCGAGATCTCCGGAGAAAGGCGTCAGGGGGACCAGACACGCGGAAAGGATGAGAGAAGGAAGGGTTCGTATTTCGTAAACTGAAGTTTTTAATTTTTTCGCTTCCCAAATAGTCACTTTAATAAGTTTGTTTTGTAATTACTATCTTTGCATCTGTTATTAGCCGAAACTCCGTAACCTCGACAAAAATAGCAAGGACAAATAAAACTTAGATGAGCTTATTAAGCAAACTTAAATAGATGCCTTTATACACAGTCAAAACTTTATTACGGTACAATATATATTATAAATTAATTTTTCAATTATATCAACTCAAATCGGGTTAAATTATTTACATATTTGAAATATTATAATTATTATTAACAAATGTGTGTCATATTAAATGTATTGATAAATTTAAATTTAATTTTTAGTTTTTTTTTATAGTTTATCAGATGATCTGAGATGATTATTTTGAGTTTATTGTAATTACAGTACATATACTTGATTCAGATTACAGGTCTACATGTAATAAACTCATACATATAATACATAAAATACACTAATATATATAAACTCATATATTAAACACTCAAATAAACTCATAAACTAGGTAAAAATGAGCATCTCATAATGCTCTTTGCTTAGTCTGTTTTTTAATAAAATGTCTGTTGTTTTCATGGTTATTTATTTTAATATTTTTAACAAAACTTGGAAGTTTACTTACATAAAAGTTTCTAATGAACAAATGAATTTGCCTTCAGTTGTACATATGATTAACATTGTTACCAAAATTTATAATGTTTATAATTTACATATTAAATGAATTTTTACGTATCTAAGTTTGATTGTGAACTTTGAAAAAATTTTCGAGTTGTGTTACTTAAATTCTTTCCTATAAAGTATTGTATAATATTTTTATTATTTATATACCTTTGATTCATTAAAAAATTTATACCATTACGAAACATGAGGGAAAGTTTAACTGATAATTCTCTATTTAAATTATAATAATATGCAAGCAGTTTGAGATTAATACATATTCAAATATTAAGAAATTAAGTTTAGTATGAGTTATGAATTGATGTAAATCTGAGAAAACAATAAAAAATCCTTCTAAACAACACCATTAAAGAATTTCAAAACAATAATAAACATATTTTTGTATGCAAATTTAAAATATCTACATTTCTGCATTTACACGTGTAGATCATCAATTTTTTTTCAATTATGTATGTAAAATTTTGCTTTTTTTTAAATTCTGTCTTTATTTTAGCCTCTAATAAACAGCTAATAAATTGTATTTTAAAAGATTTACTAAGTATTTTTAATATTTTGGAACCAATTACATGACTTTATACATTATAATCACTTCAAACACCACAACAGTTTTCATCGAATGCATTACATATACTAGTCGCAAGCTGCTCGCATCGTAAAAATGATTAACGATAATTACCAACTTATTAAAAGCAGTTGTGGATATGCCATTTATTTCTTAGTTAATATTGCAAATATGGCAGAAAGTCATTTATTTACATTTTTGTCCTGGTTCGGTAGAAGTTCTCGAGCTTCCATTTTCTGTCTATAAATATGATCGTTTATACTTAAACTCAAATGTTTCAATAAAGATAAATTGAATATTATAATATTCATTACAAGCATAGCTTTGTAAGTATTGACTAATCTATGACAGTTATATTAACTCATCGGAACAGATAACATTTGTATGTGAATAGAGAGAACTGTAGACGAATGCAGACAAATTCGACAAGAACTGCATTGCTTTACATCTAATTTAGGGTAATACAATTGTAGGATTTAGAAATCAAAGCAATAAAAGGAAGTATTTGGTGAAAAAGATACAAATAGCAGTTGGGCATAGGTGGAGAGTGGATGGAAAGTGTTCCAATACCTGGTCAGAGAGATATTTTGGTGTAGAATATGTCAACCTCCAACTGCAACGCAGCACTCACAGCATCAAGGCAGGCTCGTCACCAAAACTTTTTCTAGCTATCACTTCTAGCAGTTGCATTTGTTCTTAAGTATTGCGAAGTGTGCATTATATCCTTATTATATTCTGCTCCTTTTCAGCCCCACTTTACAGATTTCTTTGTATTTACAAATATGCTTTAAAAACAATACTTAAACTGACAGTCTACATTAAAAGCCCTGATTATAAGGCAACTATTAAAAGGGCAGTCCATTATTTAGGTGTACAGTTAAAGGGGAAGGGAGCTGCAAAAAGTACATCTTGTACACAGTGGAGAGAGAGAGGTCTACGCATTTTTTATATGGACTTTTTTAGTGGTGTTAGCAGCATACAAATTTGTTCTTATAAGCCTGTTTATTAGTCTTGCGAATAAACTGTCAGTTTGGAAATATTTGCAGAACATTTTTCTTTCTATGAATTGCACTTCGGTAAAGTAATTTTTATAAATGCTTTCTGAAGAATCGGCTCTTATTCATTTATTTGACTTTTTGACTCGTAAAGCATAAATTGTATAGGCAAAACCTTCATGTAAAATTTATTCGACCTAGTAAGAAAACAAATAAGCGCATTCCATTCTGCCTACTTTGCATACGTTTTGCACAGTAACGCAACTGCATCGCGTCTTAAAAGATATCTGCGGATTTAGCTTTTCATCGTGTTTATTTCTTCAAATATTTTTCTTTAGTCTACAAATTAGATTTGGAAGATTTGCAGTTTTTTTTTTTTTTAATATTTTATTTAAGCCAATTTAATATTTTATACCAGGAGTTTTATTTTTAAAATATGTATATTGTAATTTTATGTATTTAAATTTTTGTGAAAACATCACTGTTTAAATCTTCAAACTTCAGTAGAATGCATATAAATGACAAATGAATTAAACATGTAATATCTGATAATATAAATTTACCGGAGTTTCTAACATCATAAAATATTTATTAGATGAAATGGACTTACTATTAATAATTTATATTCCTGACCGAAATACTCTTACATGAATTGAAATGTTCGATTCGATTGCTTTTATAAAGCGCATTCGCTTTTGACTTTTGTAGTTTGTTGTACCAAAAGTGTTACGTTGGACTCGTATACTTGGTCTTAATTATTTCACGACAGACAAAATCAAATTTGTATAATGATATAAACCACAAAATATTCATAAGTAGAAGACAAATGCAAACTTTGGAGTCTTCTATTTTGGAAGTGAGTAGGATGTTTTAGCAATTTTATATATTTAGGCAATGAAGAGTCTTTGAAAAATGTTTGGCTTTTGCTGCGGATCTCGTATTGCTATGGTGCGAAAAGGACAAATGAATGTAGGAATATTCGGCGGCAGAGAAGCACGTGCACCCTTAGACAAAAATTAAAAATGAATAAATAACATAAACTCTTTTTGAAATATTTTTTTACATAATCATTTTAGGTTTAACTACAGAAAAAATTTTTTTATATACAAATCTATTCCCAATTCCCTCTCGCATTGCTGCTTGGATGTCCTACTAATTATGAAAACATCAAAGTCTATGTTTGTCTTCTAATCTAATAATATAATATCCTGTTTCTGAGCACAGTAACTCTATATGAACCACTTTTTATTGATGGAATGTGTTTAAATTCAAATTTTTCTTAGAACAGTCCATTAAATCTTAACAGTTAAATGATTAACCGTTAATTTATAATAGTTTTTGAGTTTCTGTTCACTTACATTTGAGAAAATAAATTACTTCCGATGCTACGGCTCAACTTGAAATTGACTGGTTTTGTTTCTTTTTCCATCATTTTTGTTCGGTTGCAGCTAATCATCCAATATTTTTTGATAAAAATAAATTTAATTTCATCACGAGTAAGCATTTAATGCGTTTCAGATATTACAACTTAGTTTATTTTTATTCTTTAATATTATAATTACACTCGCTAACAAAGTGCCCATTAGTGGCCGAGTGGATTAAACCACCAAACCTGACTAAAACAAACACTTGGCCAGCTCACCAACAAGCTGGCCATGTGTAGTTTTCTGGATTTGTAACACTTCAATAGGGGCCAGTTTCCCATAGAAAATCTTCCCAGGAGATATCATTTGCAAATCATATTGTTGTATACAAATATCAAACAAAGATGACTAATAAATTGCATTTATGTAATTTAAATGATCACTGAACTCAAGAAGTCAAGGTATTTACTTTATATTAAATGATTTTTGAATCATAATTGATGCAAATTACTATAGGCTACTGCTCGAATTATGTTCTATTGCTGTTTATTATGACCAATATTCGTCAAGCACCACATTCATATACAGATCTAGCATATTACCTTCACACTTTTTATTTAAAGCGAAGTAACACTGGTGGCTATTTCCAGTTCCTCCATTGCCCTTAAGGTATTATTTTTAAAGTAAGATATGATTATTCATGCTTCTTCCCATCTTGCTTTCATTCTTTTGTTCATAATTAGTTCTTTAGCTCTAGTCAATTAGTCAGTCTTTTTTCTCTGAAATTTATATGTATCTTTCAGCTGTATTGCCATATCGCTGATTATGCAGCATGTGTAGCCTATATAGCACTTCATGTCACCTGTGTTGTCAAGTTCAACTGGGATGCTGCACTCACCTCTCCTTTCATTCTCTGATACCAGTTCCTTCGTATTCTTGATCCTATTGGTTTTCTGTAAACTAATTTAATAAACTTGAGGTAAATAACTCACTAGAAAATTATCAAAAATCACTAGTATATCATGCTTTTGCAGTGTTACTATATCTATAAAGTTTAAACAGAGCTTTGCAAACTTACCAGCAACAGGAAATCCTGTTGAGGTATTTCTTGATTGGCTGTATGAATTGTGGCAAGTAAATTAAGCAGCATATGCACCAGTTCTGGCATAATCTTGTTCCACTTCTTTTTGAAGACTTCATAAAGCACCTGATGGTCAGATAGTATGTTGCCTCTAGTCTGAATGAAGGATATGGACTTCTGTAATCCAGAATTGTAAATGTGCTACACCATTCGGTCTTTAACTCCCTCGGTTTCTTAATCACTTCTTCTGGGTTCTTAATGACATATAGAGCTTTGATCAAATTGGTTCTTATAGAAATCAGCCAATCTTTCATCTATTCTAATTGCAGGTAGCCACTTAATCACTGGTTTTTATCACAGGTCAAATTGTTTTTGATTTAGAGCTCAAAGGATTATATGATGATAGATTTAAATTTAAACAATAAAATCAATAGTTTAAGTGGAAACAACCCATAAGAAATTCCANCTTTTCATATGGAATTTCATATAAACCCAGTAAATCATAAAAGCACTTATTTTTTATTAATTCATAAAATATTATTATAAGTAAGGGGTAAATAAATTTAATATAAATGTATTGTTTGTATTTTTAACAAATAATCTGTATATTGTTTTTAAAATATTAGTAGAATAACTTGTTAAAAGTGCAGCTCCGAATGAGGTTTTTATCAGGTGCTGTAGCCACGTCCGTAGGAGTCAAAGGAACCGACGACTCTTTGGGAGATGCAGCACCATTGAAATTAACCCGTCCAGAATTTTGAAAGCCCTAAAATACGGGGTAAAATTTAAAAGTGAAAAAATCCAGAGCTATTTTTGAAAACAATGCTAAAAATTGACTGTTTTCCTGTTTACTAGAGACGACTATAAGCTCATAAAGCACGAGGAACACCATTGCGTCGACTACTTCCGGGCTTCGATTGGAGTCACACCATTCACTTTGTTAAGCTTATTGAAAGCTTAAAAAGCAGCCCAAAAACCTTTGGAGGCAAATATTGCAAGGGTTACAGTTAGAGATATGGTTCTTTTGTTGTTTACAGTAATCTAGGGAGAGTCTAAAACTGGATCCAAATCCCTCATTCAGAACTGCAATTTTACTCCACAATTGATTATTTTTATATTTAAACATAATGCAATTATTTATTTTGTTAGCAAATTTGCAGTAATTTTGTTTTTTTTATTGAACAGTTCAAGTAACTTACCAAAATCACAGTTTTTTTATATATATATATTATAAAGTAATCTTTTAAGTAAAATGAATTCTTTTACTCTCCATTTTTAAGTACTTTTTCCGAAATATTAATGAAAGGAAATCAACAATACGTCATTAAAATAGAAATTTTTATCAAAAATTCATAATAATGTTTCATGCGGATCAATAAACCGATATCGGTCAACATCTCACAGGAAATTCAAGGGAAATGAAAGCTTCGGTTGTTAAATTGAAGAAGGCCGTTCTAAATAATTGATTCCTTCTGCTCGGCTATCCGAGAAAGTGAATAATAATGGTTCTCTGCCGATACTTTTAACTTAATCACAAAGTGGCATTCTGGCATTCCTTAGAGAAGAAAAATTGCCTTTCAAAATTTCATTAAATCATGTTTAGGGTCACAATTTTAAAATAATCATAAAATTAAATTCTTATACTTATCTTATTATATGTAACTAAGATTCGTAGTCAAATAATATGCTTTTTTGCTGTAATTAACAATTAACAATACAAAAACTTCGTTCTGAATTTAAATTTATTGTTATTTGGGAAGCATTTAATGATTACTGGCAGCCTGAAAGAAAAAAATCTTTGCTTGTCTTTCAGTTACATGTCAAGTTATGTTCGAAAGAGATAATAATTTCTTTTTTGCAAAACTCTGTTCCGACGCGGTAACATACGATGATGTATATCTGACTCTGTGTGATAAAAAAGCTTCGTCCGATAAACTGTTCGATGCGATATTCAAAAATTGTCGAAACGAAGTCGAAAACTTTTGTAATCTCGATACGTCCGCATTGGAAAATTTCGAGGATTCAATCGAAGATAGAGACAAGTCGAGAAGGAAGTTGAGGGACTGCCTGCAAAAACTCTCCCAGAAGACTTACGATACACAATATTTCAAGAAATTATTCAAGAAAATTAATTACGACAGTAAGAAATTATCCTTTGGAATATAGAAATGTATCCATTAATTAATTTGGTTCTTGCATACTAACATAATTACCATATTTTTGTGCATGTAACCTGCAGAATATACTCCATACCTAGAGGAGTAGGCATTGTTTCGTAGGTGGAAATTTGTGATTGCAACTTAAACCAGCACGTAATCCACTTCTTTCGAGTCATCAACACGGATAACCTGCCAGTTATATGCACGAAAATATGGTAATATGATTACGTACACTAACAGCATGAATCATTACAATGCAATTAACAATACTAACTAAACTCTAATTTTTATTTTAAAAGAAGTGCATCATGTTGCATCGGAGAGTTCCTTTGAGTTGATTGATTGCTTGATTGTCGAGGCTCTAATGTTCCCTTCATTGATTTGGTTAAGCTGTTTCAGTAAGTTGTAATTGTAATTGAAGCATTTATCTTAATTAAGAATTAATTATTGTATTTGTGATATTTTATGTATTATTACCTTAAAAATTTAGAGCAAAAATTGTTGCCAAATCTTACAATTAAGCCTTGCAGGCTCAAACAACGATATTCAAAATTCAGATTTGTAGTGTTATAGATGCACATTAAAGAAAATTAGATGACAATTTAAATCTAATTATCAAGAAAGTTTAAATATAAAGAATATTCCTTATTCTTAAGACTATTCTAAGAATTATATTCTCGATTTTCCTTACAAAGATTGCTCAAATAATTATGTGAAACTGTAACAATTTCCTTTTCGATATTCGATTTTCCACTTTGCAGCACATTGAATATAGATTTGCTAATTATGCAATTTACATAACTAACTCTAGTTTTGTGTGTTGGTGTTTTAACAAGTTTTTAACAAAACTAAATAAGTACTTATTTTAATTTTCGATGGGATTAACAAATAATCTTAATCTTGTTTCAGAATATTCTCAAGGCGACAGACCTCCTCACTTGCATCCGGGGACCACCGGACATTCGAGATCTCCGGAGAAAGGCGTCAGGGGGACCAGACACGCGGAAAGGATGAGAGAAGGAAGGGTTCGTATTTCGTAAACTGAAGTTTTTAATTTTTTCGCTTCCCAAATAGTCACTTTAATAAGTTTGTTTTGTAATTACTATCTTTGCATCTGTTATTAGCCGAAACTCCGTAACCTCGACAAAAATAGCAAGGACAAATAAAACTTAGATGAGCTTATTAAGCAAACTTAAATAGATGCCTTTATACACAGTCAAAACTTTATTACGGTACAATATATATTATAAATTAATTTTTCAATTATATCAACTCAAATCGGGTTAAATTATTTACATATTTGAAATATTATAATTATTATTAACAAATGTGTGTCATATTAAATGTATTGATAAATTTAAATTTAATTTTTAGTTTTTTTTTATAGTTTATCAGATGATCTGAGATGATTATTTTGAGTTTATTGTAATTACAGTACATATACTTGATTCAGATTACAGGTCTACATGTAATAAACTCATACATATAATACATAAAATACACTAATATATATAAACTCATATATTAAACACTCAAATAAACTCATAAACTAGGTAAAAATGAGCATCTCATAATGCTCTTTGCTTAGTCTGTTTTTTAATAAAATGTCTGTTGTTTTCATGGTTATTTATTTTAATATTTTTAACAAAACTTGGAAGTTTACTTACATAAAAGTTTCTAATGAACAAATGAATTTGCCTTCAGTTGTACATATGATTAACATTGTTACCAAAATTTATAATGTTTATAATTTACATATTAAATGAATTTTTACGTATCTAAGTTTGATTGTGAACTTTGAAAAAATTTTCGAGTTGTGTTACTTAAATTCTTTCCTATAAAGTATTGTATAATATTTTTATTATTTATATACCTTTGATTCATTAAAAAATTTATACCATTACGAAACATGAGGGAAAGTTTAACTGATAATTCTCTATTTAAATTATAATAATATGCAAGCAGTTTGAGATTAATACATATTCAAATATTAAGAAATTAAGTTTAGTATGAGTTATGAATTGATGTAAATCTGAGAAAACAATAAAAAATCCTTCTAAACAACACCATTAAAGAATTTCAAAACAATAATAAACATATTTTTGTATGCAAATTTAAAATATCTACATTTCTGCATTTACACGTGTAGATCATCAATTTTTTTTCAATTATGTATGTAAAATTTTGCTTTTTTTTAAATTCTGTCTTTATTTTAGCCTCTAATAAACAGCT
Organism: Centruroides sculpturatus; assembly: GCF_000671375.1. Taxonomy (NCBI): domain Eukaryota; kingdom Metazoa; phylum Arthropoda; class Arachnida; order Scorpiones; family Buthidae; genus Centruroides; species Centruroides sculpturatus. The sequence continues at coordinate 227,348 of NW_019384676.1, forward strand.
AATAAATTGTATTTTAAAAGATTTACTAAGTATTTTTAATATTTTGGAACCAATTACATGACTTTATACATTATAATCACTTCAAACACCACAACAGTTTTCATCGAATGCATTACATATACTAGTCGCAAGCTGCTCGCATCGTAAAAATGATTAACGATAATTACCAACTTATTAAAAGCAGTTGTGGATATGCCATTTATTTCTTAGTTAATATTGCAAATATGGCAGAAAGTCATTTATTTACATTTTTGTCCTGGTTCGGTAGAAGTTCTCGAGCTTCCATTTTCTGTCTATAAATATGATCGTTTATACTTAAACTCAAATGTTTCAATAAAGATAAATTGAATATTATAATATTCATTACAAGCATAGCTTTGTAAGTATTGACTAATCTATGACAGTTATATTAACTCATCGGAACAGATAACATTTGTATGTGAATAGAGAGAACTGTAGACGAATGCAGACAAATTCGACAAGAACTGCATTGCTTTACATCTAATTTAGGGTAATACAATTGTAGGATTTAGAAATCAAAGCAATAAAAGGAAGTATTTGGTGAAAAAGATACAAATAGCAGTTGGGCATAGGTGGAGAGTGGATGGAAAGTGTTCCAATACCTGGTCAGAGAGATATTTTGGTGTAGAATATGTCAACCTCCAACTGCAACGCAGCACTCACAGCATCAAGGCAGGCTCGTCACCAAAACTTTTTCTAGCTATCACTTCTAGCAGTTGCATTTGTTCTTAAGTATTGCGAAGTGTGCATTATATCCTTATTATATTCTGCTCCTTTTCAGCCCCACTTTACAGATTTCTTTGTATTTACAAATATGCTTTAAAAACAATACTTAAACTGACAGTCTACATTAAAAGCCCTGATTATAAGGCAACTATTAAAAGGGCAGTCCATTATTTAGGTGTACAGTTAAAGGGGAAGGGAGCTGCAAAAAGTACATCTTGTACACAGTGGAGAGAGAGAGGTCTACGCATTTTTTATATGGACTTTTTTAGTGGTGTTAGCAGCATACAAATTTGTTCTTATAAGCCTGTTTATTAGTCTTGCGAATAAACTGTCAGTTTGGAAATATTTGCAGAACATTTTTCTTTCTATGAATTGCACTTCGGTAAAGTAATTTTTATAAATGCTTTCTGAAGAATCGGCTCTTATTCATTTATTTGACTTTTTGACTCGTAAAGCATAAATTGTATAGGCAAAACCTTCATGTAAAATTTATTCGACCTAGTAAGAAAACAAATAAGCGCATTCCATTCTGCCTACTTTGCATACGTTTTGCACAGTAACGCAACTGCATCGCGTCTTAAAAGATATCTGCGGATTTAGCTTTTCATCGTGTTTATTTCTTCAAATATTTTTCTTTAGTCTACAAATTAGATTTGGAAGATTTGCAGTTTTTTTTTTTTTTAATATTTTATTTAAGCCAATTTAATATTTTATACCAGGAGTTTTATTTTTAAAATATGTATATTGTAATTTTATGTATTTAAATTTTTGTGAAAACATCACTGTTTAAATCTTCAAACTTCAGTAGAATGCATATAAATGACAAATGAATTAAACATGTAATATCTGATAATATAAATTTACCGGAGTTTCTAACATCATAAAATATTTATTAGATGAAATGGACTTACTATTAATAATTTATATTCCTGACCGAAATACTCTTACATGAATTGAAATGTTCGATTCGATTGCTTTTATAAAGCGCATTCGCTTTTGACTTTTGTAGTTTGTTGTACCAAAAGTGTTACGTTGGACTCGTATACTTGGTCTTAATTATTTCACGACAGACAAAATCAAATTTGTATAATGATATAAACCACAAAATATTCATAAGTAGAAGACAAATGCAAACTTTGGAGTCTTCTATTTTGGAAGTGAGTAGGATGTTTTAGCAATTTTATATATTTAGGCAATGAAGAGTCTTTGAAAAATGTTTGGCTTTTGCTGCGGATCTCGTATTGCTATGGTGCGAAAAGGACAAATGAATGTAGGAATATTCGGCGGCAGAGAAGCACGTGCACCCTTAGACAAAAATTAAAAATGAATAAATAACATAAACTCTTTTTGAAATATTTTTTTACATAATCATTTTAGGTTTAACTACAGAAAAAATTTTTTTATATACAAATCTATTCCCAATTCCCTCTCGCATTGCTGCTTGGATGTCCTACTAATTATGAAAACATCAAAGTCTATGTTTGTCTTCTAATCTAATAATATAATATCCTGTTTCTGAGCACAGTAACTCTATATGAACCACTTTTTATTGATGGAATGTGTTTAAATTCAAATTTTTCTTAGAACAGTCCATTAAATCTTAACAGTTAAATGATTAACCGTTAATTTATAATAGTTTTTGAGTTTCTGTTCACTTACATTTGAGAAAATAAATTACTTCCGATGCTACGGCTCAACTTGAAATTGACTGGTTTTGTTTCTTTTTCCATCATTTTTGTTCGGTTGCAGCTAATCATCCAATATTTTTTGATAAAAATAAATTTAATTTCATCACGAGTAAGCATTTAATGCGTTTCAGATATTACAACTTAGTTTATTTTTATTCTTTAATATTATAATTACACTCGCTAACAAAGTGCCCATTAGTGGCCGAGTGGATTAAACCACCAAACCTGACTAAAACAAACACTTGGCCAGCTCACCAACAAGCTGGCCATGTGTAGTTTTCTGGATTTGTAACACTTCAATAGGGGCCAGTTTCCCATAGAAAATCTTCCCAGGAGATATCATTTGCAAATCATATTGTTGTATACAAATATCAAACAAAGATGACTAATAAATTGCATTTATGTAATTTAAATGATCACTGAACTCAAGAAGTCAAGGTATTTACTTTATATTAAATGATTTTTGAATCATAATTGATGCAAATTACTATAGGCTACTGCTCGAATTATGTTCTATTGCTGTTTATTATGACCAATATTCGTCAAGCACCACATTCATATACAGATCTAGCATATTACCTTCACACTTTTTATTTAAAGCGAAGTAACACTGGTGGCTATTTCCAGTTCCTCCATTGCCCTTAAGGTATTATTTTTAAAGTAAGATATGATTATTCATGCTTCTTCCCATCTTGCTTTCATTCTTTTGTTCATAATTAGTTCTTTAGCTCTAGTCAATTAGTCAGTCTTTTTTCTCTGAAATTTATATGTATCTTTCAGCTGTATTGCCATATCGCTGATTATGCAGCATGTGTAGCCTATATAGCACTTCATGTCACCTGTGTTGTCAAGTTCAACTGGGATGCTGCACTCACCTCTCCTTTCATTCTCTGATACCAGTTCCTTCGTATTCTTGATCCTATTGGTTTTCTGTAAACTAATTTAATAAACTTGAGGTAAATAACTCACTAGAAAATTATCAAAAATCACTAGTATATCATGCTTTTGCAGTGTTACTATATCTATAAAGTTTAAACAGAGCTTTGCAAACTTACCAGCAACAGGAAATCCTGTTGAGGTATTTCTTGATTAGCTGTACGAATTGTGGCAAGTAAATTAAGCAGCATATGCACCAGTTCTGGCATAATCTTGTTCCACTTCTTTTTGAAGACTTCATAAAGCACCTGATGGTCAGATAGTATGTTGCCTCTAGTCTGAATGAAGGATATGGACTTCTGTAATCCAGAATTGTAAATGTGCTACACCATTCGGTCTTTAACTCCCTCGGTTTCTTAATCACTTCTTCTGGGTTCTTAATGACATATAGAGCTTTGATCAAATTGGTTCTTATAGAAATCAGCCAATCTTTCATCTATTCTAATTGCAGGTAGCCACTTAATCACTGGTTTTTATCACAGGTCAAATTGTTTTTGATTTAGAGCTCAAAGGATTATATGATGATAGATTTAAATTTAAACAATAAAATCAATAGTTTAAGTGGAAACAACCTATAAGAAATTCCATACTGTTCTACTTTTATTGTATTCCCATTGGCTAGATAATGATGATAAATTAAAAACCTTTGACTACAGCAATGTAACAGATGCATTTAAGTTAATATTTTAGAATAGCATATATTATTCAGTTAACTTCATTTTTTTTATATTATATAAACTTTTAATGCTAACGGCAAATAATATTTATCTTTAGCCTTTTCCACATCCTTCTGCAAGGCATCCACCTAAACCTCAACCAAAAACTGGAGGTGCTATGAGTATTATTATGCCCATATACACCATCGGTATAGTGGTCTTCTTTTTATACACTGTTTTAAAAGTGAGTATTTTACAATATGCATTATATTAAATATAGAAATGGTGATAATCACATACCATTTATCTACTTTAGCTCGTTTTCAAGAAACAGTCACCAGATGATAAAAAACCATTGGTTAAAGATTTCCATATGGATCCAGAATATCATAAATATGTACTTAGAGATGATTATACCGATAAGAAAGACAAGAAGAAAGAAACTGTAAATATTCAAAACTCGGAAAGTACAGATAAAACCATTGACGAGAAAGGTAATTAATATACTGTAATAAAATTTGTAAATTAGTCACCACAAAGGTTTTTATTCAAGTCTTATCAGGGTAAATTAATAAATAATTGGCCAAGGCAACCAGCAGTGCTGTTACTTTCGGTTGGTTATTTATTGATTCACCATTATTTATCAAACAAAAACAAAAACATTATTCTAAAATATGGATGAACTAGCCACTGTGCTTACTCAGCCAAATAAATCATGGCACATTTAATGGTGAAGTTTAAATAATGTTAACATGTATCAACAGCACGGACAAGGGCTTTCATCTCTTTGCCTTTCACATCAACTGCTGCTGTTGTAGTCCATCTCCTCCAATTGTTTATCTGTTCGGATGTATCCCATCTCCCTTCCTTCTAACGTTGGCATTCCATTTACAACTGTTCACACTTGAAGATAGTCCATTAACTAGTTGAAAATGTTATTTAAACTTCACCTACTGTTAAAGGTGTATTGATTAATTCAGCCCATTATAAAATATACAATGCTCTCTTCCCTGAACCTGTTACTGGCGCATAATGCATATAAGAAATATATAGCGGGTGACAAACGTTTTTGAACCATCTCGCAGTTCTTCCTCAGGTCAACTAGCTGATACATAGCTAGTGCTACATGCCAGTAACAGGTTCAGGGAAGAGAGGATTTTACTCCGGTGCTGAAGTTAGAGTGAACTTTGTAAATATAGAATGTTTGTTTTAGATGAAAATTTACCATAAATTTAGAAGATAAGTCTGAATCTAATTGTTTCTTACATTTTAGAGAATAGAAACTGATAATATGCTGTTGATCTATGCTTCTTTATCTGATGAAGTACAGATTAAATCTACTAATGCTATTATTATTACATCAGGCAGTATCAGAGATGAGATTGTCAAAAGATTTTTCATATCCAGTTATACAATGTACATGAATAAACAACAAGTTAAATTCCTAATGTCAGGGATCATCCCCAAATTACATTTTACTATTTTTATACTTTTCAACTACCATCTTACACTCTTGTATTCACTGTGCTGTTTCACCTACCTACTCTCAAAATTATGTGATGCGCATTATCAACCAATCTTATTAATCGTACTAAGGAATAATATGGGCACCAAATGTTACATTATTTTATTAATTACATTGTATAACATACAAAGCACCAGTGTATATAGTTTGTCACTGCTCTGTACAGTTAGTTGCATAGCATTTGCTATTACAGTTTGCAATTTCCATAATAAAATCATTTTTTCCTATTTTATGAAAACATTATTGTTTAAATTCTTTAAAAATTAAACTAATTATATCTTCAAATTATTACAGTACCTGTGTTCTTTTCTTTAATCATACACATTTCACACAGTCCTTGTCATCATTACTTTCGTTTGTTGTCTCTCACCTCATTCACCAACACTCCTACTGCAACCGGAACACCCCTCCTGCCTTCTATCATCCAGCAACTTATTCCCCAACTCATGTAAATTTACTCCATCATTCTCATTAATTAACGATAAAAGATTTCTGTATCTAACTATTTCTGTGTTCGTTTAACTTTCTCTTCTTCATATTCTTCTCTGATTGGACTATCCTTAATATATTAAGATCAATCTGACATCCATTTATCATGCAATGTCTAGCAACACCTGAATTCTTGTAGTTATATTTTATTGCTCTGACGTGTTTTTTGATTCTTTCACGTAATTCTCTTTCTGTCTCTCGGACGTAACTAAATTGTTCCTGACAATCGCAATTTTTGAACCTGTTACATTTCGATATTTGAAAAACAGAATATAAGTGGAAAGATAAATATAATTTTATAATGCTCAATACATAATTAAATATTAATTCTTTAAAACATTTACCAAAAAGTATATTATTTTTTAAATTGACTTGTATTTTAAATTAATTAAAATTAATTTTTAATAATTCATGCTGTCAGATGTTTCAAAAATGAGTGAGAGTAAGTATAATCATTATAGTAAAATTTGTAATAAGTTTGTTTAATTAAATTTCCTTTATAACTCTTTCTTACATTTAATGATTTATAGAGGATTACGAAATCTACCAATTGCGTAAACGATTACAAGAAATGGAAGCAACGATGGAACGCATTGTTAGCCACATGGGTCAAGTGAGTGACTGCATCGCCTCGAACATAAGTGCAAATATTCAAGCTGCAAATCTCGCTAAATCCAACATTGCTGCTGCCAATTCTACACTAGAAGTGAGTTTGTTATTTATATTTTTATTCATTTTGTGATGGAGGATAGTGATTCGGGTTATTTTCCATCTGTTGAAACTATAACGTAGAGTTATAAATCAGGTAGAAAAAGATCAGCAAATCTATTAGACCTGGTCTCATACACTCAGTTCGCTCAGTTAAAAATTGAAAATACTGAATAAAATCAGATAAAAATATATAATTTAGATAATTTACTGATTTTTTATACCATTATGTTTCAGAATGGAAAAAATGAAAATATAAAGAAAGAAAGAGAAATCACTCCAATTAATATAAATGATATAACAGAATGCAGAGAACGGATACAGGTATAAAATTATTAAATACTTCCGCAAGGTAAACTATTTTATTACATAATTTTTATTAGAGAAAATATTTAATGATTTAATTCCATAGAATTTAAAAACTTCCGATCTTAGTCCAAGCATAGACAGTTACGAAATTTTAGGAAATTCGCTTCCGCCAACACCCTTAGAGGAAATAGGACCCGTTAGGTTCGTCTCTTCGGATACAAGATCCTTTCAAAATCTCGAAACCAGTAGAAATTCCCTTCATCCGGAAACAAATGACGTAGCTTCTTTCGATAGGGAATCTAGTGTTGCGAGTGAAGCTTCTAGTTTCGAACTGTTATGCCACAGCAGAGACACCCGTAGTGCTAGCCCAGAAGAGAACGGGCAGAAAGATGAAGAATTCATCAAGATGGGAAAGGCAGATAGCGTGGGAAGTATCGACAACATCAGCCTCGATCAGTTTCCCGCGGATGGTCCGCTTTCCGACCACCAGGAGGATAACCTTGATTCACAAGCATCGAATACATCTTTTTCCAGAAATAAATAATTAAAATAGAATGACACATATTTTTAGCAAGCTTTCAAATAGTACAAATAGTATTTAAATATTAAAATCTATAACTTTAGAATTAAGAAAGTTAAATGTTCTTTGTTAAAGAATAATGCAGTCAACTCTCAAAAACTTGAAGAGCTTTCATTTTATTGAATCGGTATGCATTCCAAATTTTGTTCGGTCCATTGTGTTTTTTTAATGGTGTATTAGTTATTACGAATAATAAATCAACTAACAAATTCACCGGATAGTTTAGCAGTTACAAATATGAAGAATAGATTTTGAAAATTTGACCAGTTTCCTTAAATACTATCATCATTAGCAGAAGATGAAATTGCAGATTTTTGAGAATTGACTGTAAATTTAAGATGCAAATCTGTGATTTGTATCAGGTTGTGAAGATAAAATATGTAATTTTTATCTTATAATACATTATACAATTAAAAAACAAAACTTTAAACTTAAACACGATAAGCAGATATGCATGGAACTTTGCATCTATTCCAAGCATTTACGGAACATATAAATATAAATACGATATTTCGCTCAGAACAAAATTGCAGATCTGTGCCAAAATTCTTCTACTTATAAAACTAATTACTTTTAACAAATATTTATAAAAAAAAATATATATATATATATTTGACTTCTACACCATATCAATCTCTAACTCAAGGTTTCCATTTCTATATAGTGTATACTACCTAACTAGAAAGTAGCATAATACAAAAACAATATACTTTTTTGGAGAAATTTACAAAAATGCATGTGTTGTATACACATTTTAGGATGTGATGTCAGTCGGATGGTTCGAGAAACCTCAGAATGTGCAATTGTACAAACGAGCAACAGGAATTACGATAACTTGCAGTTCGTGTACAAGTTTGTCACCAAAATATATTTATATAAACATGGAGTTGCAAAGAGCGGAAACACTTGAGTATGGTTTACATTCCATGCTTTGGTTTCGTTTCCACACAGACACACACAAACACACACTCCAGATCGAGGCGCACGTTTCCGTCTGTTAACTCGAAAGCATTCGAACCCACTAACCGTCATTTCCCGTCAGTTATTCTCTAAAATCCTAACGGACATTTCATTTTTCTTGATTTGTTGTAACTATTCGGCACTTGCTTCTCGTGACGTCATAATAACCATCATGTTTAAAATTATTCTTTAATCTGAGATTAAGGATTGTTTATTTTATAAAACTTTAAATCATTTGGTTAAGCAAGTTATTTTTTTTTATATTGTAAATGCTGTTACACAATATAAAAATCATGTGATTGGATTGTTTAATAATTTAAATCAAACAGATTATTTAGTTAGTCTGTATGTCTGTAAACATAGTTTGTCATCGTCTTGTTTCTTTATGTAATATTTTGTTAGAACTCTTTATATGTATCATATATCCTCTTTTTTTTTATATATATATATACAGTAGTTTAATGTAATCAATAAAGACTTTTTAACACAATATCCTTGTTTAAACTCTTGTATAATGATCAAATTAGATTCGTTCTGAACGTAACAAGGGAACCAACACCATAACAGACAGATGGCTGAAGGGGCTAAGACACACGTCGCTTTGATATCAATTGCAGGGTGCCTAGTCTCCAGCTTTGCGAGTAGCAATACGAGCTTTCAATAATAAATTTCAAAGATTTACATAGCATATTTGAAGTCATATCATTGTCAAAAAATGCTCTATTGGTTTTACACAGAAATTTACACCCAACAGGATCAATCAGACCAAATCTGTTGGGGCTAAACTCTTGCGTAAAATCAGTAAGGAGAAGTGGGGCAAGAGCACATGGTTCTGTATAGTGATGACACAAAAGCACAAGATCCATTCAAACAAAACTGTACGGAATGAAATAAATACGAAAGCACTGAACGTGCGTAATCTTCTCCCATAGGAGAGGAATAAGAGTATACAGTCAACAAATATCACAGTTGAACCATCTTCAAAACAGCTGCATTGTTCGGCCACCAAAAAAACGATTTGAACTTTGAATCCAAGTTCATTACATGAATAAAAGCTGGAACATAAAACATATTGTTTGCATGCTATAACCATGGACCCATAGTTATAAAACATTGAATCCACTGTAGTTGAAGTGCCTACCAGTGACTGATTGGATAAAACCACCACGCTAGTTTGTTGTGGGTTCACACCTTGCCAGTGGGCACTGGCCTTGTTTAGTTTTCTGGGTTTTCTTCATATTAGTAACATTTAAATAGGGGTCAATTTTCCACAGAAAGACCTCCAGGAGGTATCCTCCCTAAGCAGATTGCTCATGTGCATACCATGAGCAAATATATTGCAAGTTAGTGTTTTCAGTACTTACATGTGGTTTAATGTTGGAATATACAATGTCAGCCTCCCATTGCTACTGGATACAGAAACTTTGATATTACCGAAAGTAACTTAAATAAGTCTCTGGGTTCCGGAAATTTTTGTAATTGATCAAGCTCCGTCATCTGGTTGCTCTGTTATGGACCTAGCTAGTTCTGTGGTGGTCATAAAAAAGTGCTTTTAATTAATGCTAATAGGTCAGAAAGAGTCCAAGGGAAAAGATGTAGCCTATATAATATAGGCAGTTAAGGTGCCTTGTCACTCTGAGCAACCAGGAATCGATTGAAGGATGACAGCTCCAAGAATTTTTAGGTCCACTCTGTCCCCAATACATCAGACCTCATCCCTCACCAATTGGTTGCCCTCATTGTGGGCCACGCTGAAGTTGATAAGCTCCAAGAGTTTTTTCACGAGTGGTAAGTCCGAGGTAAGTTAACCTATCCCTCACTACCCAATTGTACACAGCGAGTATAGCAAAATTTGGAGAAAAGGCCCTTAGAATCCTCAAGGCAGAAAGAGTTACAAATGAAAAGAGAATAGGGATGGGGATGCATTAATGCATGGGTCCATCTAGAGGTGGATTCGCAACGTCATCTAATTCAACAGCCAATGAAAGAGAGCGATAAGATTATGGATTTCGATACCCAAAAAGATTGTTGGACCAAACAGGACACGACTCGTACTAGACAGGAATAAACGTTATCATCAGTTGACGTTAATTTTCGATTTTTCTTTTTAATTTTAACGGCTAATAAAAATTTAATAGACAATTTTTACATTGAATAATAAAACAGATGTAAATTTAACGACTTATTTATCAAAAGGCACTGAGAACTGAATGTAGAGAGGGGACAAAAGCACAAAGTACTTAAGTAAAATGGCATTTTGCCAAGAATGTGTCATATTTGAAACGCTACATTAAATGATGGCTCGTGATCAATTAAACAATTCTAGTCGATGTTTTTCTTATAAAACGTATTGCAAAAACTCCATATAATGTCTCTCGATATAACGTTTTCCGAACGATGTTTATATTTGTGTGATTCTAACAGAAAACTGGCCCACCAGTGGCCAAGCGGTCTTCGTTCCCTGAACACTGGAAGTTCGGTCGTGGGTCGTGTGGTTCGCGCCTCGCTCGGACGGGCCGGCCACGTAAAGTTTTCCGGGTTCTCTCCACAATTGTAACGCCTAAATAGGTGCCAGTTTCCCTTAAAAAGGCATCCCCCTAGGCAGATCGCCCGAATGTTGCGTTGCCATAACTAAATAAAAAAAAACTAATACAAAACGATGTGTGAGCATCTAATTGAATTCCAAATACGATTAGTAGAATGTCGGCCTCAGGAAAAACTGTAGACATTGGAATTTACTCGAGTGTTTACAGTGCATTTCGGATGTTGACGTGTTACGTTCGTTTTGAGGTGTACCTTCGAAAGATGATGTTTAACATTGCAACGAGCAGCATGGTACTAACACTTCAGAAAACCGATCACGCTTTCTTCACATCACTAACAATAGTCAGTCAATTCTATAATATACGGACATGTTGTTGAGAATGTATTGTAATTGATTTATTGTTTCGTTTGCCTTTTTCTCTAATAAATTTCTGTAGTGGAATAAGACAAGGATGCCCTCTGTCAATGATGCTCTGTTAACTGTATAAACGAGATTAATTAAAGAGCTAACTCGCCCCATACGTGAAATTGCAACCTTTCTTGGATCGCCAGCGTGGAAATTAATAGACGACAAAAACACCAAAAAGAACAAGACCGTGGCAATAGACTATGACCAGATTACAACTAAATGGAAAGAAACTATTAAAAACAGTCCAGAATCATGAAATATTTATCAAAACGAATGCTAAAATATGGCCAAAACATGTACATAAAACATTCAGACAAGAATACAAAACAAGCTGATTCAAATCATAACTGGAAAAGAATACATGAGATTTACATACGTCCCACCAGATCAAACCGAAATCTCATGGAGAATAATATGGGCAATTAATCAACACGGCCTTCCCTCACTTTTGTGCACCTGACCTTCATTACAAGCTTTAAGTTAATGTAAATAAAGCACCCTTTGTGAATACCAAGTGTACTAGTGCCAGCTAACAAGACCTACATACAACTGATAGTAGTAACAGTGAAGAAAATCATTTGCAACCAAGCCCTTTGCGGTAGAGCTCTTGTTCATACAGAAATACAACGCTATAAATAAACTGTGCAGGCACAACTTTGACCAACACAAATGAAGAACAAATTGGAAACAAACCAGACAGACTAACCAAACTTGTGTCGACGGAAACGTGGAGTTAAATGCTAAAGTGGGCACTAAGACGACCATTTTTAGCAAGCTGGTATAGGTTCGACCAGGCCCACAATGGGACGGACGGGTGGTGACGAACAGGGCCTGACATATCCAGAAAAATTCCGGGAGTTTTTTAACCAGTTCGAGTTTGATCCCAGGTCCCCAGAGTGCGGTCGGATGACCGAGTGGTCANAAAATTTTCGAGTTGTGTTACTTAAATTCTTTCCTATAAAGTATTGTATAATATTTTTATTATTTATATACCTTTGATTCATTAAAAAATTTATACCATTACGAAACATGAGGGAAAGTTTAACTGATAATTCTCTATTTAAATTATAATAATATGCAAGCAGTTTGAGATTAATACATATTCAAATATTAAGAAATTAAGTTTAGTATGAGTTATGAATTGATGTAAATCTGAGAAAACAATAAAAAATCCTTCTAAACAACACCATTAAAGAATTTCAAAACAATAATAAACATATTTTTGTATGCAAATTTAAAATATCTACATTTCTGCATTTACACGTGTAGATCATCAATTTTTTTTCAATTATGTATGTAAAATTTTGCTTTTTTTTAAATTCTGTCTTTATTTTAGCCTCTAATAAACAGCTAATAAATTGTATTTTAAAAGATTTACTAAGTATTTTTAATATTTTGGAACCAATTACATGACTTTATACATTATAATCACTTCAAACACCACAACAGTTTTCATCGAATGCATTACATATACTAGTCGCAAGCTGCTCGCATCGTAAAAATGATTAACGATAATTACCAACTTATTAAAAGCAGTTGTGGATATGCCATTTATTTCTTAGTTAATATTGCAAATATGGCAGAAAGTCATTTATTTACATTTTTGTCCTGGTTCGGTAGAAGTTCTCGAGCTTCCATTTTCTGTCTATAAATATGATCGTTTATACTTAAACTCAAATGTTTCAATAAAGATAAATTGAATATTATAATATTCATTACAAGCATAGCTTTGTAAGTATTGACTAATCTATGACAGTTATATTAACTCATCGGAACAGATAACATTTGTATGTGAATAGAGAGAACTGTAGACGAATGCAGACAAATTCGACAAGAACTGCATTGCTTTACATCTAATTTAGGGTAATACAATTGTAGGATTTAGAAATCAAAGCAATAAAAGGAAGTATTTGGTGAAAAAGATACAAATAGCAGTTGGGCATAGGTGGAGAGTGGATGGAAAGTGTTCCAATACCTGGTCAGAGAGATATTTTGGTGTAGAATATGTCAACCTCCAACTGCAACGCAGCACTCACAGCATCAAGGCAGGCTCGTCACCAAAACTTTTTCTAGCTATCACTTCTAGCAGTTGCATTTGTTCTTAAGTATTGCGAAGTGTGCATTATATCCTTATTATATTCTGCTCCTTTTCAGCCCCACTTTACAGATTTCTTTGTATTTACAAATATGCTTTAAAAACAATACTTAAACTGACAGTCTACATTAAAAGCCCTGATTATAAGGCAACTATTAAAAGGGCAGTCCATTATTTAGGTGTACAGTTAAAGGGGAAGGGAGCTGCAAAAAGTACATCTTGTACACAGTGGAGAGAGAGAGGTCTACGCATTTTTTATATGGACTTTTTTAGTGGTGTTAGCAGCATACAAATTTGTTCTTATAAGCCTGTTTATTAGTCTTGCGAATAAACTGTCAGTTTGGAAATATTTGCAGAACATTTTTCTTTCTATGAATTGCACTTCGGTAAAGTAATTTTTATAAATGCTTTCTGAAGAATCGGCTCTTATTCATTTATTTGACTTTTTGACTCGTAAAGCATAAATTGTATAGGCAAAACCTTCATGTAAAATTTATTCGACCTAGTAAGAAAACAAATAAGCGCATTCCATTCTGCCTACTTTGCATACGTTTTGCACAGTAACGCAACTGCATCGCGTCTTAAAAGATATCTGCGGATTTAGCTTTTCATCGTGTTTATTTCTTCAAATATTTTTCTTTAGTCTACAAATTAGATTTGGAAGATTTGCAGTTTTTTTTTTTTTTAATATTTTATTTAAGCCAATTTAATATTTTATACCAGGAGTTTTATTTTTAAAATATGTATATTGTAATTTTATGTATTTAAATTTTTGTGAAAACATCACTGTTTAAATCTTCAAACTTCAGTAGAATGCATATAAATGACAAATGAATTAAACATGTAATATCTGATAATATAAATTTACCGGAGTTTCTAACATCATAAAATATTTATTAGATGAAATGGACTTACTATTAATAATTTATATTCCTGACCGAAATACTCTTACATGAATTGAAATGTTCGATTCGATTGCTTTTATAAAGCGCATTCGCTTTTGACTTTTGTAGTTTGTTGTACCAAAAGTGTTACGTTGGACTCGTATACTTGGTCTTAATTATTTCACGACAGACAAAATCAAATTTGTATAATGATATAAACCACAAAATATTCATAAGTAGAAGACAAATGCAAACTTTGGAGTCTTCTATTTTGGAAGTGAGTAGGATGTTTTAGCAATTTTATATATTTAGGCAATGAAGAGTCTTTGAAAAATGTTTGGCTTTTGCTGCGGATCTCGTATTGCTATGGTGCGAAAAGGACAAATGAATGTAGGAATATTCGGCGGCAGAGAAGCACGTGCACCCTTAGACAAAAATTAAAAATGAATAAATAACATAAACTCTTTTTGAAATATTTTTTTACATAATCATTTTAGGTTTAACTACAGAAAAAATTTTTTTATATACAAATCTATTCCCAATTCCCTCTCGCATTGCTGCTTGGATGTCCTACTAATTATGAAAACATCAAAGTCTATGTTTGTCTTCTAATCTAATAATATAATATCCTGTTTCTGAGCACAGTAACTCTATATGAACCACTTTTTATTGATGGAATGTGTTTAAATTCAAATTTTTCTTAGAACAGTCCATTAAATCTTAACAGTTAAATGATTAACCGTTAATTTATAATAGTTTTTGAGTTTCTGTTCACTTACATTTGAGAAAATAAATTACTTCCGATGCTACGGCTCAACTTGAAATTGACTGGTTTTGTTTCTTTTTCCATCATTTTTGTTCGGTTGCAGCTAATCATCCAATATTTTTTGATAAAAATAAATTTAATTTCATCACGAGTAAGCATTTAATGCGTTTCAGATATTACAACTTAGTTTATTTTTATTCTTTAATATTATAATTACACTCGCTAACAAAGTGCCCATTAGTGGCCGAGTGGATTAAACCACCAAACCTGACTAAAACAAACACTTGGCCAGCTCACCAACAAGCTGGCCATGTGTAGTTTTCTGGATTTGTAACACTTCAATAGGGGCCAGTTTCCCATAGAAAATCTTCCCAGGAGATATCATTTGCAAATCATATTGTTGTATACAAATATCAAACAAAGATGACTAATAAATTGCATTTATGTAATTTAAATGATCACTGAACTCAAGAAGTCAAGGTATTTACTTTATATTAAATGATTTTTGAATCATAATTGATGCAAATTACTATAGGCTACTGCTCGAATTATGTTCTATTGCTGTTTATTATGACCAATATTCGTCAAGCACCACATTCATATACAGATCTAGCATATTACCTTCACACTTTTTATTTAAAGCGAAGTAACACTGGTGGCTATTTCCAGTTCCTCCATTGCCCTTAAGGTATTATTTTTAAAGTAAGATATGATTATTCATGCTTCTTCCCATCTTGCTTTCATTCTTTTGTTCATAATTAGTTCTTTAGCTCTAGTCAATTAGTCAGTCTTTTTTCTCTGAAATTTATATGTATCTTTCAGCTGTATTGCCATATCGCTGATTATGCAGCATGTGTAGCCTATATAGCACTTCATGTCACCTGTGTTGTCAAGTTCAACTGGGATGCTGCACTCACCTCTCCTTTCATTCTCTGATACCAGTTCCTTCGTATTCTTGATCCTATTGGTTTTCTGTAAACTAATTTAATAAACTTGAGGTAAATAACTCACTAGAAAATTATCAAAAATCACTAGTATATCATGCTTTTGCAGTGTTACTATATCTATAAAGTTTAAACAGAGCTTTGCAAACTTACCAGCAACAGGAAATCCTGTTGAGGTATTTCTTGATTAGCTGTACGAATTGTGGCAAGTAAATTAAGCAGCATATGCACCAGTTCTGGCATAATCTTGTTCCACTTCTTTTTGAAGACTTCATAAAGCACCTGATGGTCAGATAGTATGTTGCCTCTAGTCTGAATGAAGGATATGGACTTCTGTAATCCAGAATTGTAAATGTGCTACACCATTCGGTCTTTAACTCCCTCGGTTTCTTAATCACTTCTTCTGGGTTCTTAATGACATATAGAGCTTTGATCAAATTGGTTCTTATAGAAATCAGCCAATCTTTCATCTATTCTAATTGCAGGTAGCCACTTAATCACTGGTTTTTATCACAGGTCAAATTGTTTTTGATTTAGAGCTCAAAGGATTATATGATGATAGATTTAAATTTAAACAATAAAATCAATAGTTTAAGTGGAAACAACCTATAAGAAATTCCATACTGTTCTACTTTTATTGTATTCCCATTGGCTAGATAATGATGATAAATTAAAAACCTTTGACTACAGCAATGTAACAGATGCATTTAAGTTAATATTTTAGAATAGCATATATTATTCAGTTAACTTCATTTTTTTTATATTATATAAACTTTTAATGCTAACGGCAAATAATATTTATCTTTAGCCTTTTCCACATCCTTCTGCAAGGCATCCACCTAAACCTCAACCAAAAACTGGAGGTGCTATGAGTATTATTATGCCCATATACACCATCGGTATAGTGGTCTTCTTTTTATACACTGTTTTAAAAGTGAGTATTTTACAATATGCATTATATTAAATATAGAAATGGTGATAATCACATACCATTTATCTACTTTAGCTCGTTTTCAAGAAACAGTCACCAGATGATAAAAAACCATTGGTTAAAGATTTCCATATGGATCCGGAATATCATAAATATGTACTTAGAGATGATTATACCGATAAGAAAGACAAGAAGAAAGAAACTGTAAATATTCAAAACTCGGAGAGTACAGATAAAACCATTGACGAGAAAGGTAATTAATATACTGTAATAAAATTTGTAAATTAGTCACCACAAAGGTTTTTATTCAAGTCTTATCAGGGTAAATTAATAAATAATTGGCCAAGGCAACCAGCAGTGCTGTTACTTTCGGTTGGTTATTTATTGATTCACCATTATTTATCAAACAAAAACAAAAACATTATTCTAAAATATGGATGAACTAGCCACTGTGCTTACTCAGCAAAATAAATCAATGCACATTTAACACTGGGTGAAGTTTAAATAATGTTAACATGTATCAACAGCACGGACAAGGGCTTTCATCTCTTTGCCTTTCACATCAACTGCTGCTGTTGTAGTCCATCTCCTCCAATTGTTTATCTGTTCGGATCTATCCCATCTCCCTTCCTTCTAACGTTGGCATTCCATTTACAACTGTTCACACTTGAAGATAGTCCATTAACTAGTTGAAAATGTTATTTAAACTTCACCTACTGTTAAAGGTGTATTGATTAATTCAGCCCATTATAAAATATACAATGCTCTGAACCTGTTACTGGCGCATAATGCATATAAGAAATATATAGCGGGTGACAAACGTTTTTGAACCATCTCGCAGTTCTTCCTCAGGTCAACTAGCTGATACATAGCTAGTGCTACATGCCAGTAACAGGTTCAGGGAAGAGAGGATTTTACTCCGGTGCTGAAGTTAGAGTGAACTTTGTAAATATACAATGTTTGTTTTAGATGAAAATTTACCATAAATTTAGAAGATAAGTCTGAATCTAATTGTTTCTTACATTTTAGAGAATAGAAACTGATAATATGCTGTTGATCTATGCTTCTTTATCTGATGAAGTACAGATTAAATCTACTAATGCTATTATTATTACATCAGGCAGTATCAGAGATGAGATTGTCAAAAGATTTTTCATATCCAGTTATACAATGTACATGAATAAACAACAAGTTAAATTCCTAATGTCAGGGATCATCCCCAAATTACATTTTACTATTTTTATACTTTTCAACTACCATCTTACACTCCTGTATTCACTGTGCTGTTTCACCTACCTACTCTCAAAATTATGTGATGCGCATTATCAACCAATCTTATTAATCGTACTAAGGAATAATATGGGCACCAAATGTTACATTATTTTATTAATTACATTGTATAACATACAAAGCACCAGTGTATATAGTTTGTCACTGCTCTGTACAGTTAGTTGCATAGCATTTGCTATTACAGTTTGCAATTTCCATAATAAAATCATTTTTTCCTATTTTATGAAAACATTATTGTTTAAATTCTTTAAAAATTAAACTAATTATATCTTCAAATTATTACAGTACCTGTGTTCTTTTCTTTAATCATACACATTTCACACAGTCCTTGTCATCATTACTTTCGTTTGTTGTCTCTCACCTCATTCACCAACACTCCTACTGCAACCGGAACACCCCTCCTGCCTTCTATCATCCAGCAACTTATTCCCCAACTCATGTAAATTTACTCCATCATTCTCATTAATTAACGATAAAAGATTTCTGTATCTAACTATTTCTATGTGTTCGTTTAACTTTCTCTTCTTCATATTCTTCTCTGATTGGACTATCCTTAATATATTAAGATCAATCTGACATCCATTTATCATGCAATGTCTAGCAACACCTGAATTCTTGTAGTTATATTTTATTGCTCTGACGTGTTTTTTGATTCTTTCACGTAATTCTCTTTCTGTCTCTCGGACGTAACTAAATTGTTCCTGACAATCGCAATTTTTGAACCTGTTACATTTCGATATTTGAAAAACAGAATATAAGTGGAAAGATAAATATAATTTTATAATGCTCAATACATAATTAAATATTAATTCTTTAAAACATTTACCAAAAAGTATATTATTTTTTAAATTGACTTGTATTTTAAATTAATTAAAATTAATTTTTAATAATTCATGCTGTCAGATGTTTCAAAAATGAGTGAGAGTAAGTATAATCATTATAGTAAAATTTGTAATAAGTTTGTTTAATTAAATTTCCTTTATAACTCTTTCTTACATTTAATGATTTATAGAGGATTACGAAATCTACCAATTGCGTAAACGATTACAAGAAATGGAAGCAACGATGGAACGCATTGTTAGCCACATGGGTCAAGTGAGTGACTGCATCGCCTCGAACATAAGTGCAAATATTCAAGCTGCAAATCTCGCTAAATCCAACATTGCTGCTGCCAATTCTACACTAGAAGTGAGTTTGTTATTTATATTTTTATTCATTTTGTGATGGAGGATAGTGATTCGGGTTATTTTCCATCTGTTGAAACTATAACGTAGAGTTATAAATCAGGTAGAAAAAGATCAGCAAATCTATTAGACCTGGTCTCATACACTCAGTTCGCTCAGTTAAAAATTGAAAATACTGAATAAAATCAGATAAAAATATATAATTTAGATAATTTACTGATTTTTTATACCATTATGTTTCAGAATGGAAAAAATGAAAATATAAAGAAAGAAAGAGAAATCACTCCAATTAATATAAATGATATAACAGAATGCAGAGAACGGATACAGGTATAAAATTATTAAATACTTCCGCAAGGTAAACTATTTTATTACATAATTTTTATTAGAGAAAATATTTAATGATTTAATTCCATAGAATTTAAAAACTTCCGATCTTAGTCCAAGCATAGACAGTTACGAAATTTTAGGAAATTCGCTTCCGCCAACACCCTTAGAGGAAATAGGACCCGTTAGGTTCGTCTCTTCGGATACAAGATCCTTTCAAAATCTCGAAACCAGTAGAAATTCCCTTCATCCGGAAACAAATGACGTAGCTTCTTTCGATAGGGAATCTAGTGTTGCGAGTGAAGCTTCTAGTTTCGAACTGTTATGCCACAGCAGAGACACCCGTAGTGCTAGCCCAGAAGAGAACGGGCAGAAAGATGAAGAATTCATCAAGATGGGAAAGGCAGATAGCGTGGGAAGTATCGACAACATCAGCCTCGATCAGTTTCCCGCGGATGGTCCGCTTTCCGACCACCAGGAGGATAACCTTGATTCACAAGCATCGAATACATCTTTTTCCAGAAATAAATAATTAAAATAGAATGACACATATTTTTAGCAAGCTTTCAAATAGTACAAATAGTATTTAAATATTAAAATCTATAACTTTAGAATTAAGAAAGTTAAATGTTCTTTGTTAAAGAATAATGCAGTCAACTCTCAAAAACTTGAAGAGCTTTCATTTTATTGAATCGGTATGCATTCCAAATTTTGTTCGGTCCATTGTGTTTTTTTAATGGTGTATTAGTTATTACGAATAATAAATCAACTAACAAATTCACCGGATAGTTTAGCAGTTACAAATATGAAGAATAGATTTTGAAAATTTGACCAGTTTCCTTAAATACTATCATCATTAGCAGAAGATGAAATTGCAGATTTTTGAGAATTGACTGTAAATTTAAGATGCAAATCTGTGATTTGTATCAGGTTGTGAAGATAAAATATGTAATTTTTATCTTATAATACATTATACAATTAAAAAACAAAACTTTAAACTTAAACACGATAAGCAGATATGCATGGAACTTTGCATCTATTCCAAGCATTTACGGAACATATAAATATAAATACGATATTTCGCTCAGAACAAAATTGCAGATCTGTGCCAAAATTCTTCTACTTATAAAACTAATTACTTTTAACAAATATTTATAAAAAAAAATATATATATATATATTTGACTTCTACACCATATCAATCTCTAACTCAAGGTTTCCATTTCTATATAGTGTATACTACCTAACTAGAAAGTAGCATAATACAAAAACAATATACTTTTTTGGAGAAATTTACAAAAATGCATGTGTTGTATACACATTTTAGGATGTGATGTCAGTCGGATGGTTCGAGAAACCTCAGAATGTGCAATTGTACAAACGAGCAACAGGAATTACGATAACTTGCAGTTCGTGTACAAGTTTGTCACCAAAATATATTTATATAAACATGGAGTTGCAAAGAGCGGAAACACTTGAGTATGGTTTACATTCCATGCTTTGGTTTAGTTTCCACACAAACACACACTCCAGATCGAGGCGCACGTTTCCGTCTGTTAACTCGAAAGCATTCGAACCCACTAACCGTCATTTCCCGTCAGTTATTCTCTAAAATCCTAACGGACATTTCATTTTTCTTGATTTGTTGTAACTATTCGGCACTTGCTTCTCGTGACGTCATAATAACCATCATGTTTAAAATTATTCTTTAATCTGAGATTAAGGATTGTTTATTTTATAAAACTTTAAATCATTTGGTTAAGCAAGTTATTTTTTTTTATATTGTAAATGCTGTTACACAATATAAAAATCATGTGATTGGATTGTTTAATAATTTAAATCAAACAGATTATTTAGTTAGTCTGTATGTCTGTAAACATAGTTTGTCATCGTCTTGTTTCTTTATGTAATATTTTGTTAGAACTCTTTATATGTATCATATATCCTCTTTTTTTTTATATATATATATACAGTAGTTTAATGTAATCAATAAAGACTTTTTAACACAATATCCTTGTTTAAACTCTTGTATAATGATCAAATTAGATTCGTTCTGAACGTAACAAGGGAACCAACACCATAACAGACAGATGGCTGAAGGGGCTAAGACACACGTCGCTTTGATATCAATTGCAGGGTGCCTAGTCTCCAGCTTTGCGAGTAGCAATACGAGCTTTCAATAATAAATTTCAAAGATTTACATAGCATATTTGAAGTCATATCATTGTCAAAAAATGCTCTATTGGTTTTACACAGAAATTTACACCCAACAGGATCAATCAGACCAAATCTGTTGGGGCTAAACTCTTGCGTAAAATCAGTAAGGAGAAGTGGGGCAAGAGCACATGGTTCTGTATAGTGATGACACAAAAGCACAAGATCCATTCAAACAAAACTGTACGGAATGAAATAAATACGAAAGCACTGAACGTGCGTAATCTTCTCCCATAGGAGAGGAATAAGAGTATACAGTCAACAAATATCACAGTTGAACCATCTTCAAAACAGCTGCATTGTTCGGCCACCAAAAAAACGATTTGAACTTTGAATCCAAGTTCATTACATGAATAAAAGCTGGAACATAAAACATATTGTTTGCATGCTATAACCATGGACCCATAGTTATAAAACATTGAATCCACTGTAGTTGAAGTGCCTACCAGTGACTGATTGGATAAAACCACCACGCTAGTTTGTTGTGGGTTCACACCTTGCCAGTGGGCACTGGCCTTGTTTAGTTTTCTGGGTTTTCTTCATATTAGTAACATTTAAATAGGGGTCAATTTTCCACAGAAAGACCTCCAGGAGGTATCCTCCCTAAGCAGATTGCTCATGTGCATACCATGAGCAAATATATTGCAAGTTAGTGTTTTCAGTACTTACATGTGGTTTAATGTTGGAATATACAATGTCAGCCTCCCATTGCTACTGGATACAGAAACTTTGATATTACCGAAAGTAACTTAAATAAGTCTCTGGGTTCCGGAAATTTTTGTAATTGATCAAGCTCCGTCATCTGGTTGCTCTGTTATGGACTTAGCTAGTTCTGTGGTGGTCATAAAAAAGTGCTTTTAATTAATGCTAATAGGTCAGAAAGAGTCCAAGGGAAAAGATGTAGCCTATATAATATAGGCAGTTAAGGTGCCTTGTCACTCTGAGCAACCAGGAATCGATTGAAGGATGACAGCTCCAAGAATTTTTAGGTCCACTCTGTCCCCAATACATCAGACCTCATCCCTCACCAATTGGTTGCCCTCATTGTGGGCCACGCTGAAGTTGATAAGCTCCAAGAGTTTTTTCACGAGTGGTAAGTCCGAGGTAAGTTAACCTATCCCTCACTACCCAATTGTACACAGCGAGTATAGCAAAATTTGGAGAAAAGGCCCTTAGAATCCTCAAGGCAGAAAGAGTTACAAATGAAAAGAGAATAGGGATGGGGATGCATTAATGCATGGGTCCATCTAGAGGTGGATTCGCAACGTCATCTAATTCAACAGCCAATGAAAGAGAGCGATAAGATTATGGATTTCGATACCCAAAAAGATTGTTGGACCAAACAGGACACGACTCGTACTAGACAGGAATAAACGTTATCATCAGTTGACGTTAATTTTCGATTTTTCTTTTTAATTTTAACGGCTAATAAAAATTTAATAGACAATTTTTACATTGAATAATAAAACAGATGTAAATTTAACGACTTATTTATCAAAAGGCACTGAGAACTGAATGTAGAGAGGGGACAAAAGCACAAAGTACTTAAGTAAAATGGCATTTTGCCAAGAATGTGTCATATTTGAAACGCTACATTAAATGATGGCTCGTGATCAATTAAACAATTCTAGTCGATGTTTTTCTTATAAAACGTATTGCAAAAACTCCATATAATGTCTCTCGATATAACGTTTTCCGAACGATGTTTATATTTGTGTGATTCTAACAGAAAACTGGCCCACCAGTGGCCAAGCGGTCTTCGTTCCCTGAACACTGGAAGTTCGGTCGTGGGTCGTGTGGTTCGCGCCTCGCTCGGACGGGCCGGCCACGTAAAGTTTTCCGGGTTCTCTCCACAATTGTAACGCCTAAATAGGTGCCAGTTTCCCTTAAAAAGGCATCCCCCTAGGCAGATCGCCCGAATGTTGCGTTGCCATAACTAAATAAAAAAAAACTAATACAAAACGATGTGTGAGCATCTAATTGAATTCCAAATACGATTAGTAGAATGTCGGCCTCAGGAAAAACTGTAGACATTGGAATTTACTCGAGTGTTTACAGTGCATTTCGGATGTTGACGTGTTACGTTCGTTTTGAGGTGTACCTTCGAAAGATGATGTTTAACATTGCAACGAGCAGCATGGTACTAACACTTCAGAAAACCGCTCACGCTTTCTTCACATCACTAACAATAGTCAGTCAATTCTATAATATACGGACATGTTGTTGAGAATGTATTGTAATTGATTTATTGTTTCGTTTGCCTTTTTCTCTAATAAATTTCTGTAGTGGAATAAGACAAGGATGCCCTCTGTCAATGATGCTCTGTTAACTGTATAAACGAGATTAATTAAAGAGCTAACTCGCCCCATACGTGAAATTGCAACCTTTCTTGGATCGCCAGCGTGGAAATTAATAGACGACAAAAACACCAAAAAGAACAAGACCGTGGCAATAGACTATGACCAGATTACAACTAAATGGAAAGAAACTATTAAAAACAGTCCAGAATCATGAAATATTTATCAAAACGAATGCTAAAATATGGCCAAAACATGTACATAAAACATTCAGACAAGAATACAAAACAAGCTGATTCAAATCATAACTGGAAAAGAATACATGAGATTTACATACGTCCCACCAGATCAAACCGAAATCTCATGGAGAATAATATGGGCAATTAATCAACACGGCCTTCCCTCACTTTTGTGCACCTGACCTTCATTACAAGCTTTAAGTTAATGTAAATAAAGCACCCTTTGTGAATACCAAGTGTACTAGTGCCAGCTAACAAGACCTACATACAACTGATAGTAGTAACAGTGAAGAAAATCATTTGCAACCAAGCCCTTTGCGGTAGAGCTCTTGTTCATACAGAAATACAACGCTATAAATAAACTGTGCAGGCACAACTTTGACCAACACAAATGAAGAACAAATTGGAAACAAACCAGACAGACTAACCAAACTTGTGTCGACGGAAACGTGGAGTTAAATGCTAAAGTGGGCACTAAGACGACCATTTTTAGCAAGCTGGTATAGGTTCGACCAGGCCCACAATGGGACGGACGGGTGGTGACGAACAGGGCCTGACATATCCAGAAAAATTCCGGGAGTTTTTTAACCAGTTCGAGTTTGATCCCAGGTCCCCAGAGTGCGGTCGGATGACCGAGTGGTCAAGGTGCCAGCCTACCGCTCTGGGGGACTCGGGTTCGAATCTGAACGGGTCGAAAAAACCCCAGGAATTTTTCGGGGGTGATCCGTTCGGATATGTCGGGCCCCGCCCCTCACCACCCGGCAGCCCCATTGTGGGTCTGGCCGAACCCGTAATGGGCTTGCAAAAAGAGTGCCCACAGGGCGGAAAGAGTTAAAGCAGGTCTCTTATAGTAGATAATATTAAAATGTGCTAGAATTTACTGTTATTGTTGTAATACATTACAGTCGACTCCCTATAACACTGTTGATAATTCCGTTTTATATGAATTCCATGTTGTACGAGTCACTTAGATTTTACAAATACGTGAGCCGTTCACAGCCAGGCACACGTATTTGTAAAATCTAAGTGACTCGTACAACAGGGAATTCATATAAAACGGAATAATTAACAGTGTTATGGGAGTCGACTGTATTAATAGAAATAAAGAAATGGCGTATTTTTAACCACACGGTCAGCACGTTCAGAGCCACATTAAATTTGTGGCTTTAAGCTAGAACATACAAGAAACCATCCCTGCTTACCAAATAATAATGGGCAATGTGCATAAACTGTCTTTAATACTGTAATAGAATGAGATCCATATCATTATTAATGGCACGCTGATCAAGTGAAAGTGAAAACTATTCATCTGATCCCATATAATCTTTCATTGGGTACTCCTTAATGCAGTGTTATAATAGGTGCTAGTATATGGGTGTGTCCGGGCATAGGCTTCCTCAGGGGGTTGCAAACGGGGCATTTTCTCTCCCTGGGGTTGAGTAAATAATTCCAGAAATTAAAATCGTAAAAGTGATTGAGATAAGTAACCCCATGGCTCTATTCCGACAGGGAACGTACGATGTAGGGGTAAGCCATTCGTACGTTCCCTGTCAGAATAGAACCATGGCACAAACCACAGACCAATCCACAACTGGTATAGAAAATTGCGGAAATAGAAGATAAAGCCACAATTCCTCAATTTCAGAATAAAATAAATCAGCGAAGAGTTACTCAACTTTCCAGGCTACAGTTACAGTTTTGGTAGCGCCATCTGTTATCATATTTTATTTTAAAACTTTTTTATACTTTTAACTATTATAAAATGGCAAAAGACTTAATTGTTAGGCTAGGTATGGGTTTATAAAAAAATTCTAAATGCTAATAACGAGTAAAATCGACATTAAATCCGACCCTACTCGAGATACACGCGACTCCCATTATCTCTCCACCCCCTCGACATATAACCACCAAAATTTTGAAGAATTTAATAGCAATTTACAGAAGAATTTCTAATAATACCCGTACACACAAACTCCTTTCTGTAAATTTATTTAATTATTCAAAATTTTGATCGAAGGATCACAGGAGGATTTTAGTAATTATTGATCAGGTTGTCTCATAAATTTTATGCTTAATGGTTATACATATTTAATGATTGCCTATTGTTGTTCACTTCACAAACTTATCGCAAAGAAA
Organism: Centruroides sculpturatus; assembly: GCF_000671375.1. Taxonomy (NCBI): domain Eukaryota; kingdom Metazoa; phylum Arthropoda; class Arachnida; order Scorpiones; family Buthidae; genus Centruroides; species Centruroides sculpturatus. The sequence goes on from NW_019384676.1 coordinate 254,205, forward strand.
ATCATGGAATTTTCTTCTATTAATGATAATAGAGAATATAATAATAATAAATAATAAACTTAATATTCACACGAGAAATGCGAGTGCATTAAGAATATTTAACATGACCTTGGAAACCTGTTCTGTTCCTTTCTTTACAGAACAGACAATGGAAGTGAATTCGAAGCAACGTTCTGTTCCTTCGAATTTACTTCTCTTTTCTTTTTCTGCAATTCGTAGGACAGTTATGTTCGCTCCTTCTTCTGTTTTCTATCGGTGGAATGGTTTTAGCCAACAGACTTATAAAGTTATCTGATGAATTAGAACAAGTAATGACGACTTCCTCAACAGTGAAGCATGAATTACAAGAAATTTGCGAAAAGCACACGGAGATTTGGGAGATTTTTGAAATGGTCAACAAGCAATGGGAGGTTCTCTTCGCTTTGATATACGCCCACTTTACATACGAAACGTGTTTTCTGTGTTTCGCTTTAATGTTTTTTGATGTCAGCTTTCAACTTCGAGTAGTTTTGGCCGCAGTTTCCATGGTATACTTAATAGGATGTCTTTCGGTTTCTTTAAGTCTTTCTTCCTTGACATCACTGGTAAGTACGATTTTTTCTTTATTATCACAATACTTATTAATTCAGTAGTAAATAATATAATATATATCATCTACACATTACCTTTTGCTGAACACCTATGTACTGTAGCCATTTACAAATATGGCGCCCCTAATTACTCAATACGCCTACGAGCTAACAGACCTAATGCCACTTTTGAACCGGTTGAATGTATTTTATAATTTTAATTCCTCGATAATTGTATTTCTGCAGATTTTTAAATATCGAAAGGAAACAAAGGAACCTGCCATTAGAAGCACGTTAATAATACTCTCACTTTGTTCATGCAAAATGTATCCAAACTAATTGAATTCTAAAGCTAAAAATTTGAATTTACCGTCACAAATCTATGTTTATTTATACAATACATTCTTATTTACTAGGCTTAACTCATTTGACTATATATACAGGGTGTCCCAAAAGTCTCCATACATTGACACAAATCAAGCCCACCAGTGGCCAAATAAATAAAACCATTGAACACTGGTAGTTGGTCATTGGTTCGTGCTTGAGCAATGGGCTGGCCACCATGAAGTCTTCTGGATTTTCTTCACGTGTCTAACACGTAAACAGAATCCAGTTTCCAAGTGTAGAAAATTCTAAAAGAATATGCTAAAAGCCAATTCGTCACATTCGTTGGCACCTTGGTCGAGGGACATTCTGAAATTCTCACTGATAGAATATGTAAATAATAGAGAGTAAATAACAGATATACTAGGCTCGGAATTGTAAGGATACCGTAGATGCTGTGGTAAATGGTTAAATAGAATTCGTGGCAGCTGAAAATTCTCACGTGTTGTTCCAAGAGACTTGGACTGAGAACCCAGAAACGGGCCTCAAAATTAAAAACTTGTTAAAGAATTTCGTTTGTTTTCGGCATTTTGATAATAAACTGAATGGCCCCATTTGTGATTGCTAATGAAAAATGACTGCGGTCAATCAAAAACTAAATTGCTTGTGATTAATTATTATTTATTGTTTGTTCTATCAGAAATGGCTGAAATCATTTTGCTAGTTCACTCGCATTTAAATAAAAAATACAATAAAACTACAATAAAAAATGATTTTAATTGGCTGATGTCTCGGGATATTTCGGCAGAATTTATATTCGCGAGAAACCAGGAAATTTCGGTTATTAAACAGGCGTTAAATTATAATCTTACGCTTTTATCGCCATTTACTGGAAATCGTGCCCGTAACCAAAAAACGTTACCATCAGCCTTAATTATAAACGATATACTGTACAGAGTATAATTGAGCATAGAATAATAGTATATTATGCAATTAGTTTATAGTACAGGCGATTATGGCATGAATGGAAGTTTGGCACACGTGAATGCCACAATCGCCTATATTAAAAACGAATTGTCATGCGGTATTTTGTGGATAGACTACACCTATAACACTATACATATGGAACACAAAATCGCACAGTGTTTGCGTCACCCGTGCCACAAAAGTTTTATGGAACGGGTGTCACAAACACTGTGTTTATACATAATTTTGAATTCCATATGTATAGTATTTTTAAACTCTTTCCGCCCTGTGGGCACTAAGAGAGCCTCTTTAAGCAAGTCCATTATGGGTTCGGCCAGGCCCAGAAGGGAGCGGCCGGATGGTGAAGGACGGGAGCCGACATATCCGGTCGGATCACCCCCTGAAAAATTCCTGGGGATTTCTCGATCCGTCCTGGGGATCTATTCTGAGCTCTTCCGATAACTCGAGAGCGATACACGGGACATTCGATAAGTTCCCTTAGCGAAAGGCAGTTAATTAACGAACCTTAGACAAATCGCTATTCTGTAATCCACGTTAAGTGGGTTTCGCTACGGGTAGTCGGTCGAGATGCGTCTGGGATCCACGCTATCGATAGCTGTTACGCTTTAACCAATCACAGGTTAGTTAACATTGTATTTTTGTCACATGACTGCAACCCGCCATTTTCTAAGCGAAGCACGTGGTTTTAGCATTGTCGCGTACCAGCGTTAGTGAAACAGACATGCCCACAGGGCGGAAAGAGTAAATAAAAAAAAAAGCGCTAGTGAAATAGTTTTGTTTTAAAATGTCGAAGAAAGGCCAACGAAGCCAGCGAACTACAACAATACAACAACATAGTTTATTAAACTCTCTCTCTAATTGCTCGTGAAGTAAAATCATTCTTACACCATTGTTGTTTACACTTTCGTTACGTTCCTAACGGTAGCTCGAGAGTGATCGATAACAAATACTTAGTTATCGCACGTGGCTAACGGGACCGAAAACGAAACGTACAGTTCGGAATAGCATTAGAGAGGTTGCGGCCGATGTTTTCAACGCGGAAACGGGTACGTCGGACGTCAGCGCCGCCTTCCTGTGAGTCTAGAAGTTTGACAATGGCGTTTAAAACGTCAGTGGAATCAAGCTCGACGTTCCAAACGCCATAGTCAAACTTCTAGACTCACAGGAAGGCAGCGCTGAACGTCTGACGTACCCGTTTCCGCGTTGAAAACATCGGTCGTAACCTCTCTATTTTCACAGTTGATTAAAAACGCGAATCACGTGGTTCCGATAGAAACTGGTTTTTATCGTATTCGTTAGCTTAACGATACTACTCAGAATAGGTCTCCTGATTCGATCCCAGGTCCACCAGAGCGGTAGGCTGCCACCTTGACCGCTAACATGTATTGTATTAACAATAACATAGTAATACAGAAAGAATGTTTAGTTCTTCTGACGCTTATTGTTCAATGTTAACTGCTTCCAGCTGTTATGTATATAACACTGGAAAATGCAAATAATACCCTCCGGGTGTTTTTGCAAATCTCCACGTTTTAACGAGTTATTAAATCCGACCCCATTCAAGATATGATACACTACCCTTATCTTTCCACCCCTCGACTTTAAGATATTTTTTTAAAATTAATATATTCTATTCTTTGTATTGCAATAATTTTTATTTCTGTTTATTCTATTTTCAATAAGAAAGATTAATTTGTCCTGCCAAACAGATCTCGATGGTTTCCTGTAACGTTCCGTCACGACAATTATAAACGAACGGAACTATTAACTATCGTTCGGCGTCGTGCACCGAATTCGTCTAATTCGTTCATTTATCTAGCAACGTCACTCACAATATAGCCAATTCCCGAACGCATTGGATCATTACGAACGAACGGAACAAGTAATAATCATTCCAAATCCTGCACCGAAAGTAACCGAATGCTCCGATTTCATTCGTTTATCTAATCTAGAACGTCATCTACAAATTAGCCAATTCCCGAACGCGTTGGAACTAAATTCAAAACGACGAAATCAAACGATACAAACCACTATCTCGATCGTTTAATATTATTTATTATTATTAATCATTTATATATAATAAATGAACTAAATTAAGAATCAGTTTAACAATAAATAAGGGGGAAAAAAAGAAACCACCCTTATTAAAACTGGCAACATGAAATATCATCGCCGTACCACGTGACCCGGCCAACCCCCTTATCAAAATTACAAATCGGCTGAGAAAATCGTTTTATTTGGCCGGATGGCGATTTTAATCGCTTAATTTAAATTAATTTCTCTAATTAAGGGCATTATATTCTAGTTTGATTAACATTAAAATCCCTTCGGCCAGCACTCTACAAGATGCTAACATTTAATGTGGCACTTTTGTTCATTTTGGCACTGAATACCAATTTTAAATGCATTCGATCGGATATGTTCGATCAGGCCGAAACCGAGCTGACCATGACCATCAAGCCCAGGACCACCGAATGCTTTTACCAATTTGCCAAGACCGGAGAGATCCTGGAGATTGAATTTCAGGTGAGAATCAATGTTGTTTTTTACTCAAATCTCATGTATTTTGCTTTATATTCTCTAATCTTATTGATTCTGTGTTATCTGTAGCATCTGCTAGAACCTATTGCTTCGTCCGGTTGACTTTTGGAAGAGATTCTAACATAAATACTCATTTTCTAGGCTCCGGTCTCTATAAAAGACTTCGCGATCTGCCCGAAATCTGTCTGAGACGAATGGAAGCGGCATAAACTTGCTGCGAGATCGACAGGAGAGACTCGGGTCGTTACGACCGGTTCGTCTGTATAAAAGCATCGGGATCGGTTTAAAATCAATATAAAACAGTTACGATCGATTCACTCCGTCGTTTGGATCGGTAGAAACATTCACAATTGGTCCAAAATCATTATAAAATTGACAGGAGCGGTTTGAAAAACAGTACAGTCGACCCCCCTATAACACTGTTGATTATTCCGTTTTATATGAATTCTATGTTGTACGAGTCACTTAGATTTTACAAATACGTGTGCCGGGCTGTGAACGGCTCTCGTATTTGTAAAATCTAAGTGACTCGTACAACAGGGAATTCATATAAAACGGAATAATCAACAGTGTTATAGGGAGGTCGACTGGTATAAGAATTGTCAGAATTGGTTTGTGTCGTAACATCTGTACAAATTCTATATTAAAGAATCTAAATTTGGCAAAATTATTGGTTAATTATCCACAGAATTGCAGATTTTCTTCTGCTCGATACGTTAAATAATTTAGTTTTAACTTTTCCAACCCATTTCGGAACGTTCGTTCTATCTTTGGAAATGTTTTTGACTTTCTATTGGATGTTTTCCTATTCGGACTTTCGGAACATCCTTCGTTCCGTTCTCGAGCGTAAACATTCGCTTTTAAAAGATGGTGGATATTCCAAAAGCATTTAATGCCAAAAACACCAATAATGTATTAAGTATTACGTACAACAGTCTGTATTCTAAATCCCACATTAATATACGAAATCAACAGGTAATTTTTGAAAATAATTGATTCGCTAATGCTCTTTTCGGAAGGCAGTTCTGTTTACGATAATCTGAGACGACGTGGAGCATCGTTCCATATTGACGAAATTGTTTGTTTATACTGAGTCAAAATGGCATCAAACGGGATTGATTAAGATATTTGGGCTTTTAGTTAACTTCCCTTACATCTCGCGCAGGAAACTGCTTATAAATTTACATTCTAAGAGGTCGTGCGAATAAACGTCTTTGTTTTTTAAATTTTTAACAAGTAATGCAATTATGCTTTTGCATAATCATGATTAGAAGTGATATTTATGCTAGGAAGCATTACAGAGTCAAACTTTTGTGCTAGTTTTATAATAGTAAATATGCATCTCGGTTGTGCAATTTTCCTATTATTTCTGCTTTCGTCTAAACTAAAATCTTGATAATTTGACAAATAAGTTAACAGATGCCATATTAGAAATTGTTATTCAATTATTCATAAATATAAAACCTTAAATATGAGCAGACTTATTAGAATTATGTTAGTGATTCAGATCTATAAAAATATTTTGAATATGAGTAATTGTATGATTTGTTTCGTCGGATTGATCAAATGTCCGAAAGTGGATTTTATGCTTTGTAAATGATTAAACTTTATCATTACTTTTATGCATTGTTTATTGTAATGGCTTCTTTTAGTGATTTTGAAAGATTGCGGTGCATTATAGTTTGTGTTCACTTCTGTTGAACAAACACGTGTAACAAATATGCAAAAGTAGAATATGAATATCTGAACACTTTAGAGCCTGTACACACTAGGCATTTTCAACGCGCGTTTTAAGGACCAAGAGTTCTATGTAGCCGTACACACTCAAACGCACGCTTTTGGCCAAGCGCGCGTTTATAGATGCAGGCGCTTTGAGATATATGTGCTGTCATGTTACTGTACATTATAGCGACGATGGAGGAGCACAAACAATCAATTACTTTCACGTCCATTTCCAAACTGAGCCAGTGCGAACGCCGAACAAACGCTCGTCGAACGCCGAGCTAACGCGCATTTAAAAACGCCTAGTGTGTACAGGCTCTTAATGCTTTTCACTGCTACAGTAGATCAAATTAATTTTGATATCTTTAGCATATTTAAAAAGGTCCCAAGTAAAACTGGCCATACTCACCGGAAACAAGACAAACAAATTTAGATAAAGCACAATCATTAGAAACATTATTTTAACATTATTCAGATGTACACATGCTGAAAGCTGTAAAGTATTGACATAGGTTTCCCGTTGCATGACGACTATTCCTTTGCTCTTATCTGATTTGACCATTGTGATGTTGTTAGACTGAAAGCTGTGTCATCTTGCTTCTATGCACCTGTCTGTATGTTCAGAGTGACCTTTATGTGAAATACTAATATCGATAGCTTCAATACTACCAAGAATGCCTTCAGTTCGAATATAGTTCTGAGATCAGTCTCATACGCTTTCCCTTTTAAATATTCCTTGTAAAATCTACATCACTAATGTTTCATCGCAGTGGGGCTGATTTTAAGTGGAGCATCCTGTACAACAAAAGACGCTGCATCCATGCTTGCGAATAAATAGCATCTGAGAATTGTCAGTAGTACATGGGATGATTGAAAAGTCTCTATGTAGGGCGTACCTTATTATGCACACTGATAGAATGTGATAAACTGTTAAATTAGTGCCATTTAAATGAGCATATGCCATCCTCATACAATTGCATATATCCATACTTAATTAATGGTAAAAGGAACCCCAGCTCCCAAGCCTCATTTCCAAGTGTAAAGATTGAGTAATATAAAAAGTATTATTAATTGTACATGTTTACTACCATTCTACATTAATTCTTTTCACATCTTGTAAAATTAATCAAATAGATCCTTGATTATTATTTAATCTATAATATTATGTAACTGACTTTGCAGTACAACTGTTTGCTTTTGGTTTCACGTATGCTTCCGTTCAGCTCTGGACTTGCTCTGTTCCATTCCCGCAAGCATCGGGGATGGTCTTGAAATAAAGGGGACACGACTAAATGCTATGTTTAGATGTAGTGTTCTGACTAAGACTCATTTTGACCCACAAATCTACATTTATGGAAGAGGTAAAGGTTTGAAAGAATCGCATTGAATCCTGACCAATTTTATTCCGAGATCATTCTTAGCACTCGTCAGATAATTGTTTAGTAAATGCAGAATCTGAAATTATTATTTGCCATCAAAATATTATTTTAATACGAATTATGCCTTTTACAGGTTGTCGATTCGAGCTTTGGAGAAATGGACATAAACAACGAAATGACTATTACGTTTTATTTATATTCGCCACAAGGTCGACAACTGATTGCGGATTATCAAAAACCGGATGCAATTCATAGGTATGTTGAAAAATGGACCGCAATTGATTTTATATGTTCTTTCATTTTATTTGCATCCCAGACATGGTAAAGTTCTAATTTGCAGTTTGAAATTTTAGCTACTATTGGCTCTTGATATAACAAACTAATAGGGAAAAACAACTGTGTACTGTAAATTTCATTTTGTAGTCAACCACAATATAAGAAAAGCAAATAGCCTATATTTTATTAAATATATTAAACTTCCATTCCTAATGGTAGGCATTAATAGTCCCACCAGTAGCTGAACAAATAAAACCACCAAACATTGGTAGTTGGTCACAGGTTCGCGCCTCTTCAATAGGCTGGTTGCATAGAGTTTTTGAGTTTTCGTTGTGTCTACACACCCGAGTAAGGGCCAGTTTCCTTTTCTTTCCGGGAGGACAATATAATACCTTTAATATGTACACATGATGTCATATTGCATCATGCATTAATAACCATAGTTACATATTCTCAAATACTGTATTTCCACTCCAAAAACAGACTTGAAACAAACTGATTTTGTACAGTATTTTGGAAACATTAAGTCGAGTCAACAGCACTTTCTGTTAAAAACTATAGATTTTTGCATGTTGAACAGAAATAAATGTGATAGATTATGAAGGGAAAGTAAGCATGAGCCGATTCTCTTGTACAGATACAAATAACAGGTAAAAATAAAACATTTATGTCTTCTAACCGAGTGATTATCGAATAGGCACGACGTTAAAGAAGACGGAGATTACAAGTTTTGTTTCGACAACGAATTCAGCCACTTTGCCACAAAATCCGTATATTTCGAGGTGTACGTGGATTCGGACAGCGACGACATTCGATGGGACGACGTCCAGATGGACTTCCCCACGGAGATTTCAGAATACACCGACAGCATAGAACAGATAAAAGTAATAAGTTGTTTGTTGTTTCAAGTAAGCCAATTAATTTAGCTTAGAGAAAACTAAATATCCTTTTCTTTCTTCCCGAAATAGGAATCCATAAATAAAGTGAGAGACAATCTGAATAAAATGAAACACTTTCAGGATCAAAAGAGGGCCATCGAAGCTCGCGACAGGAGTGTCCAAGAGCATAACTTCACTCGAGTCAACTTCTACTCCATTCTGGCCATATGCGTCATGCTCTGCGTCGGTGCCGTTCAGGTACTCACCATCAGAAGTCTATTCGAAGACAAGAGCAAACTGCACAAAATATTCAAACTGTTGTCCTGATGAAAAAAAAAATGGCCGAAAGAGTAAGCGCGGTTTTTTTTTTTTTTATTATTATTTTATTTTCTGGCCAAAAATTTTTCTGATTTATTTCCTAGTCAAAACAATTGATTTGTCGTATTGGAGTGCCTTAATTAGTTCCTAAACTATTTAGTTCACACTTAATTTTTGTTTTATGTCTGTTTTAAAGTTTAATTAATCCTTGAATCACATAAAAAAAAAGACTTATGCTGCTGTTTAAATCATATTTTTCGACTTCTGAAATTCCTACAAAACAAAAATCAAATCTAGCAATTCTCTGCCAGTTTTATGGTAGACAAAGATAACAGTTTTATGGTAGACATTACAATAAAAATACCTGAATTTTGGGCAGCTCAATATCAATTGGGACAACCGAGAACTTCACGAAGCTGTATTTTTAACCCGTGTCTTCCAAGCAATAAGTTTAAACGTAACCAAGTCTCGATTATCCTTGTGCCTTCGAATTAACTTTCGGTGGAATTTTTCCATTTGGCAGATTATCCTCGTCCTTTTTCGATGGCGGAAATTTTAACGTATTTGAATACTCAGCAATTTTTAAATTTCGTATTTATCCGAGAAATTTTATAAGCGGAGATAATCGGGTTCATCCGTTACAGTAATACAACGAACAAATTTATATTTTTGTTCTCAAATAAACCGCTACGTACAAAAGTATAATAACCGGCACTGTCAAAGCACGTCCGTTTGTCCCATCTTGTAGAGCAGCATAAATGTAGCATTCTCGTGTGTATTTGAATTCAAACTGTGTGTCATTTAAGTCAGATTTGCACAATTTTATTTACCGTTTCTTGTAAATACGACCGGCAATTTTTGTATTTAACATTCGCCGCTTAACACATTGAATGTTTGAAGTACATGATTCGTACACACAATAAAACTGCGTTCTTAAAAAAGTGTTTTGTTTATTTGAAAAATGCATGTATAATACATCATAAAATTTTATTAATAGGACAATAATGCATGCAGATTAAAGCAATAAAAAAAAATTATAAAAATCTTCAAGTTGTTGTCGAAGCCTTGAAGAATTTGGTTATCTGAAAACAGACATTAAATTTTTTAATGCTCTAATTGAAATCTCGTGGCGATGTCGTCAGAATTTGCATTCCAGAGATCATCGCCTTTACAGAAACTTTGTGATTTTTATAATTTTAAAATTTTTAATCTATCACGTAGCGGTAGAGGACTGAAATCAAGCATATTCTCCTTATCCTTACTTCTCTTATGTGATGAAACTTTCTTTTCTATTTCCTCACTAGACTCATCATCTGAATCTATAATTATGACTTGGCACGATTTGTTAGGAGAATCTATAACTATAATTGAGTTATCGACCTGCAAAGCTTTCGAGTTATTGCCGTGATAAGGCTCTGAATGTTCTCTCGACAGTTCCACGGATTCGTCGGACAGACTATCATCATCATCATCATCATCATCATCTAGGATACAATCAATTAGTTCCCGTTTTGACTTATGCTTGTATCTGCTCCATTCTACTTCCGTATGAGCTTTAAATGTATTGCTATCCTTGTTTGTTTTTGTTGCCGATATTTCTTTTGTATTTTGTAGAGCATTAATATCTATTTCCTTCAACCCTCGTCTACTTCCTTCTGACTTTAATTCCAAGTCTTTACGTAAGTCTATCAAGTTCTTATCGCATCTTACCTCCCACTGTTTTGGATCGTTGTTGACTTGTTTTCTTTTTGACTTGTTTTTCTCCTTTGCTTTCTTATCTGTAAAGTAAAATTGAACCTACTTAAACGTTTAATATTTTCGCTGTCAACTGACACAAATTTGCACCGTGTGACCTTTGTTAAGTGCCAATGATGCAATTTTGCATTATTCAGACACTGGAAGAATCTGGTAAACGTTATTTTACTTACTGCATTCTGTTTCGTAATCGATCATCAGCTTCGGATATTTTCTTTCAAAAAGTTCTCTCGGCTCCGTTGTAGTTTCATTGGCATATTCGGCTTAAATGTAAAATATTTTCTAAGTTTTTAAACGTGGAATTGACTTGGTGTAACTTAATAAAACTTACCGCTTTTGTTGATCCACTCCCACTCTACAATTACGCATCTCTGGAATTTTCGTTTACATTCTTTTACGATCCTATAGTGTATAATTAATCATCTGAGTTCATAATTTGATATTAATTAGATTGAACTCATATGACTTACCGAACTGGTTTGAAAATATTTGAATCCACAAATTCGGCATCCTCGGGTGTGGTAATTTGCCACAACGTAATGAGAGGAACGACTTTTTCTCTGATCGCTTCTACTGTCCAACCTAATTTGCTAGACATGAAGTTCTAGCAAAAATTGCAATATTTAGGATTTTATATTTATGATTAGGACTTTTAAAGTAGAAATGTTAACCTGTAAGCTTGTCAAACTCGGTCTATTCCACTGTAGCGGGATGCTGTCAAAGCTGTCCGCAAATCCGAGATACTCTTCCGTGATCTGTTAAGTTCAATATAAATAATTATCGCTGCAAGTTTTAAGTGTGTTACTAAATCTTTACAACAGAACTAACATTTCTGTGGGGAAAGTTCGGATCTTCCAGTGCCTTTCTCGATACGTTAAATTCCAAATCCATCTCGTGGGCCCGGTGCCACTCGCACGGACAAGGTAGTACCTTGTTGTCCAGGCAGCAGACTTTGGTTTTACACAACTGGCAACCAGATGTGGAATGCTTTCTGTTGGTTCCTGAAAATATTGCACAAACATGGCATGCAATTTCCTAGATCGGTGCCCGAACTACCAATCAAAGAGTTTGATCATTGCCGTTATAGATAGCCGAACGTAAAATATTTTAGAATAAAATTACACATACCTGGATGATTACATTTATTACAATGTGTTAGACTTTTCTTAGTCAGTAAGGAAGTGTCTATGGAAGCAAACACGTCACCATTCTTCCACTGGTGAAATCTATAAAATGTATATATTCAATTAGAAATGAACACAGAGTAATATTTAAGTAAAGAAATTGTTAAGCCAATTTTCACTTATTGATATATGGTATTGGAATAAGAAAACAGTCCATGATTCTTCCTAATATAGTTAAGTCCAACGCACAATGAAGGACAGGAGTAATAATCTGATCTGAACTACTCACGAAAGTCTATATCAGATTCAAACCTAGATCTATTGTGATGAGGCATGTGCTTTATCTTATATAGTTATGTAATATAAAGCATAACGCAGGGTGATTGAAAAGTCGCACACTTTAGGAATCAATTTTATTTTGTGATGTTAATGTATGAAAATACAGAAGATAGTAAAATCAAACTTTATAATCTGAATAAGAAGCATTTTATACTACAATTTATGCATTTTGATGTGTGCAACTTTTCAATCCTGTAGAAAGCATTATACCAGGTGTTCAGAAAACACTATAGAAGCACCCGACAAAGCAAAAATCCATCCAGCAAAGCACGACATTATTGGTACTTTGCTGGATGGCACTCTTAATGTCATTGGCTGCCTCCTTATGTGTACATTACAACATAAACCTGACGGGTGGCATTGTGTACTGTACAGTACTTCCCATCTGTGATAGATTTGCAGATTGTATGGTTACAGTGTGCTTTCAAAAGTTTCCAATGTCCTGATCCAAAATCCTGATGTCGATTTTCAATAATAACTGAAAAAGGTGTACTGTACTGTACATTTCAAGCATCTATTGTAACGGCGATGATGCAAATTACTGTGTCTTAGCAGTAGTATTTTATTACTCCAGACAGATGTTTAAAGTTGGTTTAGCAGAGAATAGTGTGTGACAGAATTAGATACACAAAGGCACAGACAATCCAAGAACATCCACAATGCTTGTGAGTGAAGTATACTCAACGTCAGCAGGATTAACCAAATGATTACTTGATCAACGAGTTCTTGGGCCATCTTTTATTGATGGCATCCTTAATTCCCAAAAGTATTGGAGTTCTTAGTAGAGCATGTTGAACTAATACTTGCAAATGTAATTCTTGATAACATCATTTTCTATCAACACAATGGGCCTGCATTTTCTCACGTTTTCCAATTAAAGAATGGTTACAAGCCACTTTTCCAGGGATGTGGATTGGTCAAGGTCTATATACATAGCTTCCAACTCTCCTGATTTGATGCCGTTAGATTATGTAGCCCCAGTAAAAAAAAAAGGACAGGGTTTATCAAACAGCATTTGAAAATGTCACAGATTTACGACAATTATAATTGATGTTTCTGCACAGATAATTGCTGACCAGCTTAGGAGAATTGAGGAAGATTTTGTGTTCAAAATGGATGGTCCACACTGACAGTATGCAAGGCACGCTGTCAGTGTGGACCATCCATTGAACACCTCATGAAATAGATAAAATGTCCTTGTCAATACTTTCATTTTTCTTGGAGTTTACAAAGAAGTTTTTCATTCATTTCAGCAAAGAAGTATGAATTTAACATGTATTTCTATTTTCAATTAAAATGTTTACAATTTAAAACAACCAAATAGTTCAGCAGTTCCTAGCTTATTTTTTATCGCAGAACCCTTTCCATCGTAGTAAAAACCATTGGAACCTTGATAATTTTTAATGAATATATATAAAACAGCAAATAGAAACAAAAAAAAGCAATTTATTGAAAATGCAGAAAAAAAAATTAATATTTGCTTACAATTATTATGTTTAATATTATTACTTAATTTAAACTGGTCGTTAATGTGAAGGGTTAAACTTCTTTTCTTTCAATATGTTAAACAGTACTAGTGCCTTCGTTTGTACTTTCCAGTCTCCTTGTCACTAGAAACATTTGAAGTACTTGCTACATTTTTCTTCAAACCTCTTCTCTCAACCAACACTCCATAATTTTTTTAATTTGACACATACACAATATATACAGTATTGTAATATGTAGATTGTAGTATATAGTGTGTACTGTGCGATCGGGCATCTGACTGACCATTCCCATCGTTAGATTCAATAGGCTTGCTCAGATCAATGAATTAAAAAGTATTTAACAATTGTATTGTAAATATGTAAGATATTTTTTATGGTTTTTTAAAATTTTCCAGCTCTAAGTTTTACTGTTTTTATGATTTTGGTTCGTTCCATTACCGATAAATCAGTTCCCACTGTTTATAAAGCTGTAAATAACTCTAGCATGTCATAAGAGGACTCGGTCAGAGACTAGAACAATTACACCTCACGTACCAAATCTGCATTGGCGCATTCATACATAACTAGACTCAACAGATTTTATTGCGGAAACCCAAATTTTATTGCAGAACCCGAGGGTTCCGCAGAACACAAGTTGGAACACGGGAATCACTGCAACCGTCAATCAGTATTGTACATATGTGGTATAAGGGTTGTTATTCCTATATAAGTCATGTTATTATGCAGAATTATGTGAAAATTTAACAATTGTCAGAATACTGCATATTGTACTTGCTGAATGTCATTCTNTATAAACGAAAAATCATAGGACTACTTACCGGTTGTTCCCCGTTCGAGACGCCATTGTTTAAGCTTGCCGTCGTCGTGGAGGTGTACACTGGACGGCGGATCCACACAAACCGTGTCACGTGATCCGATTTCGACGTCACTCGATCACGTGACTAGGTCTCTGACGCGTTTCCGTGTAGCTTTTCTTCTCACGGAAGAATCCGTTCTCTTTGTACTAATCACGTGATAGAGCAAACGACTTATTATAACACGTGGTTAACTCTTTTGTCACGTCAAACAGCTCGCGGTCTACAGTTTGACAACTTTGCCTAGTTACGCTTCCGTAACATCGTAACGTTCTATATCCAAATTCCAGTTAATATTTGAACTGATACGATTTTAATTTAAATGATTTTAATGAAAAGGTTATCCACAAAAATTATCAAAAACAAGCAAATCGGGTCACGTGACACGGTTTGTGTGAATCCGCTGTCCAGTGTACACCTCCACGACGACGGCAAGCTTCAGCAATGGCGTCTCGAACGGGAAACAACCGGTAAATAGTCCTACGATTTTTCGTTTATAGCACTGTGTAAACGGGTCGCCCGGAAAAATGTTATGCGTTTTTTTGAATGTAAATTAAATATACATTCTTTAAATATAATAAAATTTAAAAAATTCATATTCCCTTAATCTGCACAATTCTCCACCAACAAGCCAGCGACTGACAAACAACCTAAGTAAACACTGTTAATGACCTTAAACCATAAATATTGTCGCGAGTTTAACGCGTGCCGGGATAAAATTATATGTACACTAGTTCTAATTTCTACGCCTAAATATCAACCAATAATTTACACTTTGTTATCAATTGATGAGAGATAAAGAGATAGATTTCTAATCTTCTTGTAATCATACCTCGAACCGAAAAATCAACCAACCACCTAATTTTTAAAATTGCACTATCTAAGTACAATTTTAAAGAAAGCAAAGAGTGATGTGAAATTCCAAGTGCATATAATTTCATAAAAGAAAGTAACCCTTTAAAATTTTAATAAATTTAAAACATCGCCTTCTCCATCGCAGCCCTACACTTGTGTCACCGATCAGAATCCCTTTTTATGACGTTACGGGAAAATATCCCACTAGTATATGCAAAGAGGTATGAACGCTTATTATTGTAAACTCTCTCTCTCATCCGCGAAGTCTAAGGAGTTTTGTAAGATTTTATTTAGTTACTTAGGTTAATAAACTCTTGTTTTGTTTTTTAAATGGTGTCGTTACTCGACTTTGCCAACGTCTTATCTAACGTCTAATCCAAATCTAAACCCAACGCCGAATCCCCTTACGTTGGGAGGATTGAGTAGAATCATACCCTTATTACCTGTATTCTCTGGCGAGGCTGGAGGCCCCAGAGTTACAGACTTCTTTGATTCATTAACGGATGTCACCAAAGTAGCGGCATGGTCAAAAGCACAAATGTTGGCCATTGCAAAACTTAAACTTACCGGGATAGCCCGGGAATTTGTTAGGAAGGACCATCGAATCAAGGAAGTAGAGGAATTAGACGAGTTTAAGCGACTGATGATAGAGCGCTTTGACCGCAAACCCTTTACATTTCAACTAAATAGATTTTATACATGCGTGCAGAAACAGGAGGAAGATGTACAGACATATGCTGCTCGACTACAGGCATTGGCCACGGAGATAGAAATCACACCAGATCCTGGCACAAATGCCGCAGAAACAGCCATCATTCACAGAGTCCAAAGCAAGGAACTAGATGAGAGATTAAAGGCACAATTCCTAAACGGAATTGACATATGCATAAGGCAACGAACAATGTCCCGAGAGCCTGCCACCTTTGACAATGCGCTAAAAGCCGCCATTAGCGAGGAAAGAATAGAGAACCTTACCGCACATCCTCGAGAGATCATGCGAACAGTTAGAGAAGGTGACAAATTGACCAATTCCTCCCCCTCTTTAAACGATCTACAGTAATTAACTGAAGCAATGAAGGAGCTTAAGGCTTGCATGGAAGGTTTAGTCAGATATCCCTCTCAAAACGACTTTAGAAATCCTAACTCAAGAAGAAACCTGCACGGAAACTATACTAATAACAATTATAATAACAATACTTCAAATAATCCGACCGCTCAAAGAAGGGAATATCGGACGAACTCCCCTAATCGACAATTCGATCAACCTAGTAGACGACTTAATACGAATCAATCCTGGAACCGGAATACTCCCGGCCAGCGACCTAATCAACGTAACAGATGATCTATGCATCCACAACTTGGCTTTCCTGTGCGACAAGAAGCTGAAAGTGCTAGAAATAGAGTACGCTTCCGATCTCTGCCAACGGAAGAGACACCACACAAATGGCAAGGCAATGTACATAGCGTTGAAAGTCCCCGACCTCAATTTAAATATAGAGGAGAAAATTCTAGGCTGCCTCTTTGTAACTTTAGTAGGAAGCAAGGGCCAGAGTTAACCTTAAATGAACAGACCTATAAGAATTCTCCAAGAAGGTATCGGGGAAATTTCTCCCTGCAAATTTCTAAGTATACTACAGAGAGAAGTGAGGCTACATTTGATTGTTATATAGGAGGTAATCCAGCAATAGTACAAGTAGACACGGGAGCTAAGGTGTCCCTGTTATCTAAGGCTTTCGCCAATACTATGAGAAAAAGGTACCCATTCACTATAATAAGAAAACAGACCTAAGTGCTACTGGACATTTAATCCGAACCTATGGCATTACTAGCTCTATTTTCCAAATTGGGGATTTACAATTCCCTTTCGCCTGTTGCCTGGTAGATATAGATGTGACCTATCCATGTGATGGCATTATTGGCCGAGATATGATAACAGAAAAGGGATTTTGCATTGATTTAAAAGGGGGAGAGATGCTGATTCCTCCGCATACTGTCGTACCTTTTCATACTCCAGGGAATGTGAGGAGAAAAGCGGNCACCCCATTAAAATATATCATTGTCTTTTCTTTACTCCAATTCAATTTATGATTTTATGCCAGAATAGGTATGTGAAGACAATGAGTATTGTAAAATAATGGTCAAATTACTCCTCACCTGTCTAATATATCGACGTCTTTCAATTTCTCTAACAATTTCATAGCTTTCTCCTTCCCGATACCAGGAATGCCCGTCTGATGGTAGTCGCAACCCAGAATTACCGCCAGGGCCACTAATTTCCTACGATCGAGATTCAGTTTATTTTCGATGTCGTCCATGCTGTACGCTATAACATGAGGATCCTGAAATAAAATATAGTATTTTAATTTGAAACGCCGTTAAGCCAATTTGGAAATATCTACAGACAAATAATTCTATCACCGTTGGAGTGGTGCTGAAATCTCTGTAGACGGTCCTTGCGCCATAAAGGAAAGCATCGCTATCATCCGTGACGCATCCGGACACGAGCTGTAATAATGCCATATCATAAGAGACAATTCCTCCTGATACTGTATAAATATAAAGTGTTATACCTTTTTGCTATTAAGAAATGCACATGTAGCTTCTGCCTCACCACAACTTTGAATGCACACAAGTCCCAAGTTCTCTATCAATTCTCTACACTGTTAAAAATATACACCAAATAATGAAAATTTAAGTATACAATTAAACAGCCAAACTTATTAGTGTGGTGCTCTTAAATCTTATGTCTTGGATAATTAATTAAGATAAAGAATACAAATCAAGGCACTACTGTATATAGTTTGTTTGCATTTTCGTTTGAATTCTTGCAAATTTCCATCGTTATTTTTTCCATGGAATCGATACATAAACTGTTTGCAACATAGTCAACTACTGTAAACATTTACCTCTCTCAATATGGATGTAAAGTGTTTTCTGGAACAGAGTGATGAAGATGTCCGGTCATTGGATTTCTGTCTCTGAGACAGCGTATCTTTCTTTACGTTCGGTGCAATGCCTTCCAACACGAATATCGGTTTTATTCCAAGATGTAACATACACGATATGCGAAAAAATAGATTCCTGGAAATCATCAATAAAATTTTAAATTGCGTCTTTTGCATATATCCTATGCCTGAAGTTAAAATCCTACCGAATGTGTGGCTTTTTTATGTTGGCGGCCAGTTCTTTCTGCCTATTGCTCTCGAGAATCCATCCGCTGAGATCCACGGCCACGGTCTGATCCTGCAGTTCTTCCAGTGGTACTCTCTGTCCGACGGGAGCGAGAATATCCCACAGGTGATTGACTCCCATCTGTAATGTATTTTTATGGATTCCTAATTAACATAACATTAAATATTTATGTCATAATAGATTTTAATCCAAGGAAGGGGTCACAAAAACTATATCACACACTGCGGAGGGTGAGAATTGAAACATTGAGTACATTCCAGTACGCATCAGCCACAACCGGTGCACCTGTGAACACTTAATGTGTTTCTACCAGAATGTCCACAACACTGCTATCTCGGGGCTCGCCATATCTGCAGCTCAATGAGTGCAATGTACTGTACATTGGTTTCTGCACCAATGAACTCATTGGTGAGTAGTGTAATGCATCTTAGTGCATAGGTAAACCATTATATACTGTTTGATGCATTCTGTAATGTGCCCATTGTCTACGTGGACATTTCAGTGGTATTATGGGGTATGACTTTGTTCTTATAATCCGACTTACTAGTAATGAATAAACTTCGGTTAGAAAATATATGCAAAACTTTAAAGTCATTTCTTCAATGTTGGATTCACAAACTATAGTTTACATAATTAACGGGGAGAAAGGGTTTGCCAAAGTATATCGTATACAACGGGGAGGGAGAGCGGTCAAAAGTGGCTCAAAACTATACACGTAATTAATGGATAGCTCCAACGGTTATCGAGTTATCCATATTTGGGCAATTTTAATTAGTGCATTTGTAACAACAATTACATTGACGGTCGAGTGCAAAATTTGCCGTGCGCGATTCGTATTTGGGATCAAACGACAGATCTTGGATTTGCCTCTCGTTAACATTCTAAGCCATCAAAGCTCAATAAATATTGAAATTGCTTGTTAAAGCGACTTACATAGAACTGTAGGTGTTTTCAGGCCTACAGATGTAAGTGCAAAGTCTACATCAATTAGTAAGCCAGACAACAGATTCTGATAGGCAAATAATGCTTTGGGTTACGGGTGTCCAGCCTAACTGGAGCCTCGTTAAACAGTGAAGGGCCAGAAACAGTAAGGATATTAGTGTTTGCTCAGATAAAACAGTTATTTATTCATACATATTCAAAAAGTATAGTTTTTTAATTTATTTATACTCTAAACACTTAGACTTGTGGCCCTAAGCTACAGCATGTGAGCGGCCCTTATCCTGCACCAAATAATACATGTAAAAATACAACACAAGACCCAATCAGAACACACTTCTATAATGTTGACGTATTGTTGTACATTAATACGTCAATTTGAGTCATTCTACGCTTCATTATTATATCTTTATAATAATGACGTCAAAAAAGTTTAATTTTTTATTCCTTTTGGCTGCAAAATGATCAAAACAATAACAAAATTAGTTTATATTTAAACACCTGATTGATAGAGACGAGTTAAATCATTGATTCTAAACAATATAATGGCGACGAAGACTTACCTTTATCTAAATTTTGTACATGTAAATCGATTAAAACACATATAAAATCGAATCAATAACGATTATTTAAGTAAAAAAAAATCCATTCAACTTGACAAGCAAGCTTCTAATCGACCATTTTCTTTTCTATTTATCAAAAACAAAAAAAAAATCACGTGGTTAAACAGTTTAAAAGTTTAAATGTCGATTCTCTACAGCAACGTAACGTTCGATTCGACCAATAAGAAAGCGCCTTCTACGTACTGACGAATGCCAACGATGTAAACGGCATTCTCGTTTCTTTTACAATAAATCACGTGATAAAAAAAAATATTACGTTTACTTTAACGTTATTTTCGTACATTCTGACAAATCAAATTCGATGACGTCAAAAGTCGTTTTAAAAATTATGAAGTTGAATTAATTAATAAAATTCCGCCGTTTGCAGATTTTTATATTATTTATTCAAAATATTTTGTTAATTAATTCTAAAAAAATACTTCGTAAATAAATTATTACGATCTCTACTCACCAGAGGGAGAACAATAGCTTTAGATCACATTACGTTTGTTATAAGAGGATTTATTAACATACGATTGGTCAAAAATAAAATACTTAGTGACGTAACAAATGTTTTTAATACTATATTTCTTAGTGTGTTCATTAAAATCGAGCTTCATATTTATTCGAATTACTTTACTTTAACATCGATTTTTATATTTATTTTTAAATCATAAACCCGCTCTGATGGGGTCGAGTTCGAGTCCGGATTAAAAATCTTAAAAACGTCATCCATCACAGGGAATGTTTTGAAAACACCCCGTGATACCGGATGCGGAAATGTAATACGACGTCTTTTGTAATTACATAATTAACATAGTTCGGTGACAAAATTTTGCTCCATTTTCTTCTGTGTTTTCCCGTTGTCGGGAAAACACAGAAGAAAATGGAGCATAAAAAAACGCGATTATAGCGCGATATTGAGCTATATAACCGAGGCCAATCCGTTGTCTTTAAGTTAAAGAGGGTGCAGCTCATAGAATTATGAACTAATCCGCGCTTCGAATGTCACTCAAATACAAATATTCATTAGCCACGGAGACGTCAGGCATCCCGCCTTCATCACATCCTGTAATGCCATAAGCTACTGGTGTAATACTTTCAGCTCGAATGCGCTTATTATACAATACTATTTTAAAACACTAGGGGTTCTCCAACAAGGATGTGTGACGTTATATGGTTTGCCGTTTTCAAAAGTGTCGCACGACATTTTAAATTAGGTAAGATATAATTTATAGTCTACATTTTATTAATATCTTTCTGTAGTGTCTAATTTATAACTAAAAATAGAATTTATGGGTATTAAACCTAAAATATAACAAGCAATCATTTATTATGACACGGTAACAATGCCGACGTCATTATAAATGAGCACCTGGTCAAAAATAGTGTGTAACCCGACTTATGTGGGTAAACCATTCTTTAAAATTTGTGAATTTAGTCGATCCCTGTTCCCATGGATGAATATTTTCTGTGCCGTTCTGTGGTCTCTAAGATTGGCATACCAATCGTACCATTCGTCTAGGCCCACAATGGATGTGCCCGGGTGTTTAAGGTCGGGGTTCACATATTCAAGACCCATAACACATGAACAATTCCTGGATTGTTTTGACTGCCCAGATCCTCCTCGGTTGTGGGTTCATCCAGATACACAGTGGAGTGTCTGGACGATGATGAACTAAAGCCAATTTATATGGATCAGCCGGTCCACCCGAATTCGAACCCTTGTATCTCGGAGCATTTTAACAGCCGCGTAATTATATATAGGACTTATAAATATTTAAAACTTATAATTTTTTCAGATTTCAACATGATGTCAGGAAAACCTGTTCGTTGCAATTCAAAAGTGTTTTTATTTTACTTGTTACTATTATTCTTGATGGTGTTCTTGTTATATTGTCACTTCAAGAAGAAGAGTTTCATTTTCGAAATTACCACACTGGAAAAATCAAAGCTGAAAATGTGTGCCAGACCGAAAATTGTGATTTCTCATGGAGATCAACCAAGATATGTCAGAATATATACAGAAGTCCAGTATGACCTTGATCCAAAAACCATTCTTTTATGGACGACAATTCCTTCATGCAATGCTACACCATGTTACTACTTTTTCTTAGATGGGAAGACCACTTTCAAAAAGCATCTTTGCCCTTACAGTGACTGCATCGTTACGTCGAACAGGTCTTACCAGAAAAGTGCTGACGCCATTATATTCCATCAGAAAACTTTTAACCCATTAGACTTACCGAAATCTCGTCTTATAAATCAGAAATGGATATTTTATCATCTGGAATCTCCGGTGACATTTAAAGTACCTTGGTACACTAGAAATAACATGTTTAACTGGACCATGAGCTACAGGAGTGATTCGGATGTGCAGGCAAAATACGGAGAGGTGTGTCAGTTACCACCAGAAGAATGGGAAGACAAACGTGAGGACTATCTTCAGAATAAGAGTGGTGAAGTCTTGTGGTTCGTAAGCCACTGCTCCACGGCTAATAACAGGATCGATTACGTTGAACAGTTATCGAAATATATCCGAGTGGACATTTACGGCAAGTGTGGCACACTGAAATGTGAACCCACCCAATCGGCCAAGTGTTACGAAGACATTCTTAAGTGATACAAATTTTATTTGTCATTCGAGAACTCTAATTGCAAGGACTACGTCACAGAGAAGTTGTTTAACGTATTAAATTACGACATACTTCCAGTAGTAATGGGGTCAGCAGATTACGAGCCCATAACTCCTCCTAATTCGGTTATAAATGCCATGGATTTTCCGAATCCCGCTGATTTGGCCCAATTTCTGAAGACCGTTGGCAGCAACCGCACTTTATACAACTCTTACTTCGAGTGGAAAGGGAAGTACAAGAGTTATTTGCATCCTTGGATGTGCGATTTGTGCAAAAAGTTGCATTTGTCGGCGGGGGAAAGAACCGAAAGAAACGACATTTATAAATGGTGGTACACGGATGCCGACTGTAAACGATGGAAATCAAATAAGTTTGTATAAATATTTTCATGTAGAAAAATAAGATGTCTGTGATCATTTCTTATGAGGTCTGTCCAATTACGTAATTGTAGATGTCATAAGAAAATTTCAAAAGTTTTTATTCTTTTATTACACGGTCCTAAGAAACTTTTGTGATGTATTTCTATCCGATGCAGCCAAGAAATCAACAGGATATATAGAATTGTACTGATGTTTAGATGAACAGGATCTCTGAATAAGATCCTACTAACAAGGTTTACTGAAGGAAGACCAACTTGTAAGTGTTCTGAAATAAATTCCGAACTTCAGGAGGACAGGGGCCATATTCTGGTCACTGTCTCTGGTCTATCGCAAGCCGGTCGCTGATTGGCTAATCATTTGAATTAGCCAATCAGCGACCAGCTTGCAAGAGACCACAGACCAGAGACAGTGACCAGAATATAGCCCCTGATCTTCCTGAAGTTTTCAGAAATCGATAAAATCACATTTAGAAATCTTTGTAGTGGCAAAATTTGATTTCGAAAATATATAATTAGTGAAAGATTAGGCATTTACAATTTATAAAACGTTAATTACTTTGTAGATGTGGTAGGTGGCACCCTTCACCTAGAGAGAGGCGACAACGTAATTCAAATGCAAAAAACCCACCAGTGGCCGAGTGGATAAAACCGCGAAACACTGGTAGTTGGTCATGGGACTGAACAAAGGTCAGTCAGGTGGAGTTTACCAGGCTTTCTTCAAACGGATGCGTAGTTTAATATTTATAACGTCTATATATGTATATTGTATTTTATGATTTGTGTGTATTTTGTTAGTTTTATTTGACTGAAAAGGGGCGTTTTTAGCCCGAAACGTGTACAAATGACGTATAAGTGTGTCAACTAAATAAAGGTTAAGATGAAAAATGCCAAGTGGTCCAGTGATTGAACAAAAGAAAAGGTTAAAATCTTTTATATACTTTCATTCATATTCATTAATTATGTAGGAATTGTTATTCCAAAAAGAATTTCTTATAATCCAGATTTTGTTGTAGGATCAGATAAATATCTGTTCCTACAACAGATTATTCACACTTTCTATGAATAGAGGAAAGCCACAAAACATCAGAATATGTAGAAAGTGACAAGATAACAACCTCAAAACCACACACAAGTAACTAAAATTTTAAAAATATCAAATTTTCATTTACATATTTACAAAAATAGTTGAATACAAATTTAACATTCGTCCTCTTTCAGTGCATATCGAATGTCATCGATGGAAACGTTGACGCGAATTCTTTGGTACAAGTCGCAGCGGCCGTCTTCCACCAGAAGTAGTCTGCAGCTTCCCAGTTTCATGCATATCGAGCTGGCTTCGGACGTAGTGGGAGGACCGATACCTAGATTACGATATCCCTTAAATATCCTATGTATCATTTCATATTCAGATTTATATAATTACTGTACTTACCTTCAAATCTGCAGTACGAGATGTGCTGTCGAAATACTTGAGAAAATGTAGCCTCCTCTACTCCCGTTCTCTGAAATTCTGCCATTAATGATTTTAAAAATATTTTTTCGTGCAGAGTTAACGACCTGAAAGAAGAGTAGACATTATAGTAGAACTAATCCCTTGTATTAAATTAATGTTAGTAAATAAATATAGAAAATTAATACTTTATGGCCAGGATTGCTGGAGAGGAAAACATTTCCCTTAGAGCTTTCTCAATGTGAATCATTCCGACAAGACAGGAGGGCTTTATACCCGCCGTTTCCCTTTCAGCTATTTCTGTAGCCCTCCTGCATATATCCAAGGCTCGTCTTGCGTCGCCTGAGACTGCTGCTACCTGATAATAATACATATGAAAATCAAATTAGAACATTTCATAATTATACAAAAATCTAGACACTTATGATATTAGAAGTTGTGTTTCCTACTTAACTTCAATTCTAATAACATACTCATTGCCATAAAAATTAGTCAACCAAGAAGGAACTGTCTGCATCAAATGAAATTGTACATGTAAGAAATTGTACATGTAGGGGACAGCAAGCTGTCCCCTAGTTCGACCAAACTCCTAGGTTCCAACTTGGAGTCCCAAGTGATCCCAGACATGTTTGATCTATGACAAATCGAAGGACTGTACAGGCCAGGAAAGTGTGGCAACATGCATTTAAAACAACAAATTTAGCAGGCAGTCCTGTGGCACACTTGCTATGTGTAGTCGAGCATTGTGCTGTCAGATAATTTCACTAACGCCCTAACCCATGGATCATTTCCTGCACCCTTCTGTTTTACTCGTTGCACTGCCTCTCCCACAAGATGCTAAATTTTCTAACAGTCAAACCCTATATATTGCATGAATCTATATCATTCCTTACAAATATTTAAGTATGAATTAAACTTGTATAATACTACTCAAATAAAATTATATAAATAATTGTATTAACCTTCCATACTAATACTAAATGTAACCGCATTAGTAGTGTGGCTAAACAATAAAACAAAAATTGTATATTATAGGACTCCTTGTCCCGCTCACACTATGCCAGGTTCTCCTACTAATACTGCAGTGCTCGATAGCAGTCGACTTCCTGATGGATTCAGCACTTCTATTTTTCTTCCTTATCATCTTTTACACCAGGCCTTCTGCACCAGTAGCTGGCTTTTGACTTGCCAACATGTAGGCTGTGAGGAGTTTTCCCTACAATAACCCTAGCATATCCCTACAATAACAATCACGATAAATATGGTAGTACAGTACAAAATTTGACACCGGAATCAGTATGGCTAATGTTCATTAAGTCGAATCCAATATAAACAAACACTGGAAACTTTTACAATACCTTTCTGGCTGCTAACTGAATGGCATCGGGATCAAATGCTCGAGACATACTCATTCTCGAGAGCAGAATCTCTTGAAGCTGTTGGTGTGTATATGGCTGGAAAGTCATTCTGGTGAGTCCCTATACAAAAACGAAACACTTCAGTAAAAATATACATACCACATTTAACTAAAAGATATTTTAATCCTTACCAATCGACTGACAACACGGTTCATAAGCATTCTCTCTGGAAGATCCATCGTATTGGCAATGGCAACGACGATCAATTTCGAAGAGGGACGACTCGGCCAATCAAATAGATTATACATTACTGCCTGCTTACGAGTCCATAATAAATCTAACTCGTCGACCATCACTACCACTGCTTCCTTTCTATGCCCTCCTTTATGGAATCGCTTCTCTAACATGTCGGCCGCATGACTAGGAGTTAAAGTCTGACCAGTGAGCTCCTATTCGAAAAAATGGTGTCAAAATAACACTAAAAGAAAATATTTAAAACGCTGTACCAACCTTCAATAATTGAACATAACACTGGTGAGGATCTGTCATTCGCATTCCATTAATTTCCACAAAATGAAAATCGGGAAGATCCCCACTATCTTGTGCCTTCTTAAGATATCTGATAACTTCAAGAACCGTGGCAGTTTTTCCAGTGCCAGGAACTCCAGATATATACATGCATCTGTAATTAAAAGAAAATTTTATAAACTAAAGCTAATCCCTTTTGTTCGTTTATTACTCTTACTTACCCTCCAGTTCCGTCCAATAGCTTTCCTTCTACAAAAGAATAAATATCAGAAAACTCGTATTCTCTGCACGGAAGCGAATCCGGAACTGCCGACACGTGAAGTCTAAATGCAGATTTAATATGTTGTGTAATTACGGATTAAAAAAATCAGTATCTCGTAATTTTCAGAATACTTACTTTCTTCTGGCTTCTTCTAAAGGATTCTTCAATTCTATTATTGGTTTTTCACGCCTAAATGATGCTACAAACTCTTTGACATTCTATTAAAAAATCTGTTTTAATAGTTGCGATTCTAAATCAAGAATTTGAAATTTAAATTAACTTACAATTTTACTCCTCCTGTTATTTGGTGAACATTTAGTTTTTGTAAAATTCTTATCTTTCTTTACAGGTGAATCATAGCTTGTGACACTGTCTTCACTCTCGGAAGTCGACATTTCGTAATCGTCACTACTGACTTCAAAATCATCCAAATCAATTTCAAATAACTCATTTCTGATGGTTATCCTGTTCCCAAAATTTCAAAAATTAATTAATTTGCCTCAAATGGATGTGAAATTCAAAGTGCATATAATTTCATAAAAGAAAGTAACCCTTTAAAATTTTAATAAATTTAAATACAAATTCCTTTAACTAAAGGAGTTTGGACCTACAAAAACGAAATATAAAGTGCATGAGAAATTTATAACTGTTTCGGTTTAACTATGAATATTCTCACCATCAAACCGTGCGTAGTTTACACTTACAGGCAAAATTCGTCATATTGTTTTCATTCGATCACCACCTTTAACCCCACACCTGCAAAAACAATTGATCACCTGACTAATTTTCCCACCGAAAAAGGTATATAAGCCCTCATCGGGGGGATCACCGAATGTTGAAGTCAGACATCGCCTTCTCCATCGCAGCCCTACACTTGTGTCACCGATCAGAATCCCTTTTTATGACGTTACGGGAAAATATCCCACTAGTATATGCAAAGAGGTATGAACGCTTATTATTGTAAACTCTCTCTTTCATCCGCGAAGTCTAAGGAGTTTTGTAAGATTTTATTTAGTTAGTTAGGTTAATAAACTCTTGTCTTGTTTTTTAAATGGTGTCGTTACTCGACTTTGCCAACGTCTTATCTAACGTCTAATCCAAATCTAAACCCAACGCCGAATCCCCTTACGTTGGGAGGATTGAGTAGAATCATACCCTTATTACCTGTATTCTCTGGCGAGGCTGGAGGCCCCAGAGTTACAGACTTCTTTGATTCATTAACGGATGTCACCAAAGTAGCGGCATGGTCAAAAGCACAAATGTTGGCCATTGCAAAACTTAAACTTACCGGGATAGCCCGGGAATTTGTTAGGA
This sequence comes from Centruroides sculpturatus, assembly GCF_000671375.1. Lineage (NCBI taxonomy): Eukaryota > Metazoa > Arthropoda > Arachnida > Scorpiones > Buthidae > Centruroides > Centruroides sculpturatus. The sequence goes on from NW_019384676.1 coordinate 282,273, forward strand.
AGGACCATCGAATCAAGGAAGTAGAGGAATTAGACGAGTTTAAGCGACTGATGATAGAGCGCTTTGACCGCAAACCCTTTACATTTCAACTAAATAGATTTTATACATGCGTGCAGAAACAGGAGGAAGATGTACAGACATATGCTGCTCGACTACAGGCATTGGCCACGGAGATAGAAATCACACCAGATCCTGGCACAAATGCCGCAGAAACAGCCATCATTCACAGAGTCCAAAGCAAGGAACTAGATGAGAGATTAAAGGCACAATTCCTAAACGGAATTGACATATGCATAAGGCAACGAACAATGTCCCGAGAGCCTGCCACCTTTGACAATGCGCTAAAAGCCGCCATTAGCGAGGAAAGAATAGAGAACCTTACCGCACATCCTCGAGAGATCATGCGAACAGTTAGAGAAGGTGACAAATTGACCAATTCCTCCCCCTCTTTAAACGATCTACAGTAATTAACTGAAGCAATGAAGGAGCTTAAGGCTTGCATGGAAGGTTTAGTCAGATATCCCTCTCAAAACGACTTTAGAAATCCTAACTCAAGAAGAAACCTGCACGGAAACTATACTAATAACAATTATAATAACAATACTTCAAATAATCCGACCGCTCAAAGAAGGGAATATCGGACGAACTCCCCTAATCGACAATTCGATCAACCTAGTAGACGACTTAATACGAATCAATCCTGGAACCGGAATACTCCCGGCCAGCGACCTAATCAACGTAACAGATGATCTATGCATCCACAACTTGGCTTTCCTGTGCGACAAGAAGCTGAAAGTGCTAGAAATAGAGTACGCTTCCGATCTCTGCCAACGGAAGAGACACCACACAAATGGCAAGGCAATGTACATAGCGTTGAAAGTCCCCGACCTCAATTTAAATATAGAGGAGAAAATTCTAGGCTGCCTCTTTGTAACTTTAGTAGGAAGCAAGGGCCAGAGTTAACCTTAAATGAACAGACCTATAAGAATTCTCCAAGAAGGTATCGGGGAAATTTCTCCCTGCAAATTTCTAAGTATACTACAGAGAGAAGTGAGGCTACATTTGATTGTTATATAGGAGGTAATCCAGCGATAGTACAAGTAGACACGGGAGCTAAGGTGTCCCTGTTATCTAAGGCTTTCGCCAATACTATGAGAAAAAGGTACCCATTCACTATAATAAGAAAACAGACCTAAGTGCTACTGGACATTTAATCCGAACCTATGGCATTACTAGCTCTATTTTCCAAATTGGGGATTTACAATTCCCTTTCGCCTGTTGCCTGGTAGATATAGATGTGACCTATCCATGTGATGGCATTATTGGCCGAGATATGATAACAGAAAAGGGATTTTGCATTGATTTAAAAGGGGGAGAGATGCTGATTCCTCCGCATACTGTCGTACCTTTTCATACTCCAGGGAATGTGAGGAGAAAAGCGGAAGGAGAACAATATGAGGAAAAAGGGAAACCAAGATTTGGTAAAGATAGGCAAAGGGGATGAGAAACCAGCCATCCCAAACAGCAGAAATTAGTGATACAAGAAAAAGAGCCAACCAACCGTCCGAGCGGGAAGAAGGAAAGGAAGTAGTAATATTGGAAACATGTCAATTGCCTCTGTTGACAGAAAACATAGTTACCGCTAGAATTTTGGGAATCAAGCGACCTGCCCAGGTTGGAGTAATTGAAACTGATTCTGTGAGTCAAGAGGGAGTCTCTGGAGTAGATGTACTGGTGACACCCAATAAAAAGGGACAGGTTCCCATACGGTTCCGTAACGACTCTCATAAGACAATCAAATTAAAAAAGGGTACTAAAGTCGGACTCTTTTTTGAGGCTGTAGAAAGTTTAGATCGCATAGACAATATCAAGGAGGGAGCGACGGCGAACCTATCAAAAGAAGAATTTAGTCAACTTTTTAACTGGAATGGTATCCCTGAGAACGAGAAACAAGACCTACTGACCTTAATGTATAGATATAGGCACGTTTTTGCCACAAATGACTATGACCTAGGATATTGTGATATAGTGCAACATCAGATAAACACAGGTGATGCGGTGCCCATTTACTCTCCGCCCTATCGAATTTCTTGTGCGCAACGCCAGCAATTAAATGAGATTATAGATGGCCTTTTGGCCCATAATATTATTGAACATTCTACCTCCCCTTGGAGTTCGGCTGCTCTCCTAGTAAAGAAGAAAGATGGCACGCTTCGCTTGGTAGTCGACTATAGGAGACTAAATAAAATTACTAAGGTGGACCCATACCCATTGCCCCTTGTACAAGAATCCCTTAGTCTAATGGGATAAGCCAAGTACTTTTCGACAATGGATACGATCTCAGGTTTATGGCAACTAGGGGCAGGTGATAAGGAGAAGACTGCCTTTTCTACTCCTGATGAATATTATCAATGGATCAATTGAAAACCAGTTCTGCGGTTTTTGAAAGAACGATGGACTTTATATTACATGGCCTAAAGGGAAAAACATGTCTCGTCTACATGGACGACATTTTAGCTTTTAGTCCAGACTTCCAGAGCCACCTTAAAGGACTTGAACAAAATATTTCAGAGGCTAGGAAAAGCGGGAATCAAACTAAAACCAAAGAAATGCCATTTCCTACAACGACAGATCAAATTTCTAGGTCACGAAATTTCTGACAAAGGCACCAAACCCGACTCCGATAAAATACAATGCGTGTTGGATTTTCCGCAACCGGAGAACGAGCGAGAGCTCCGAGTCTTCCTAGGACTAACCGGATATTACTGCAGACACATAGAATCCTATGCAAAGATTGCTAAGCCCTTAACAGACCTATTACGAAAGGATGAACCATTTGAATGGCAACCCAATCAACAAGAAAGTTTTGTAACCCTTAAAATTTTGACCTCCGCGCCATTATTAAAATCACCAGACTTTACAAAGCCTTTTATACTCACCACTGATGCTTCAAATTCGGCCTTAGGAGCAGTGTTGGCCCAAGAAGAAAATGGAAAAGAGAAACCGATTGCCTATGCAAGCCGCTTACTACGAAAACCTGAGCAAAACTATAGTACTACGGAGAAAGAGTGTTTAGCCACTGTTTGGGCAGTAAAATATTTAAAACCCTATCTATATGGACGAAAGTTTACGATTGTAACTGATTATAGACCTCTTCAATGGTTACTACGCTGTAAAGATTCTACAACCAATTCTAGGTTATCACGATGGATCATCTGCCTCCAAGAATTTGATTTTGACATTATACATAAGGCTGGAAGTTCGCACAAAAATGCAGATACCCTTAGCCGTATTCCAATTCGGCAAATATACGAAGTCGATCCTATTTTCTCTGTGCCTCAGATTGTCAATGCACAATAGCAGGATAAAGTATTGGAACCTCTAATACGAGCCCTAAAGGACGGCATTACGACAGGAACCTGTAAATCAATCAAAATAGATGAATTCTATATCAATGAGGAAGGTGCCCTTTGTCACAAAGGGACTAACAAAAGGCAAACAGATTGGTGGGAACAAATTGTCATCCTGACAACCATGAAGGACTATATCCTATATACTTATCACGATAACCTGATAGCGGGACACTTAGGCGAATTAAAGATGCAAACTAAAATTGCTAAGACCTTCTATTTGCCAGAGATGGCAAAAGATATTCGGAATTATTGTAAAAGCTGCACAAACTGTGCAAAACATCGGCGGTGAGCACAAGCTGACCTACAATTATTTGCTCCTCTTTCTTATATATTTGAACGAACCACCATGGATATTGTAGGACCTCTTCCTCTTACTAATAATGGAAACAAATATATCCTAGTATTCGTAGATCATTTCAGCAGATATGCAGAAGCGGTCCCACTACCAGATGTCAGCAGTAATACGATAGCGAAAGCATTTGTTACTCACGTAGTATTACGTCATTCCACACTAACTCAGTTGTTAACTGATAGAGCGCCGAACTTGACCTCTAAAATGTTTACAGAAGTGTGTAAACTACTGCAAATAAAAAGACTCCTCACTACAGTCTATCATCCTGCCTGTAATGGTATTGTTGAAAGATTTAACAAGACCTTAATCGATATTCTATCTCATTATGTATCTAAAGATCAATGAGATTGGGACAAATGGATCCCCTACGCTTTGTTTGCATATAATACATCGGTGCACACATCTACCAATGAAAGCCCTTTTTATCTGCTATATGGAAGAGATCCGACATACCCCTTTGACCTAGTTACGAGCCCTACTATGATATCTTACGACATCGAAGACAACTTTGCATCAGAATTGCGGCAAAGAATGCAGCACGCCCATCAAATGGCTCAACAATGCTCTGAGTCGAGGCAAGAACATCATCATAAACAAAATAAACTTCCACAGTACAGAGTGGGGGATAGAGTATTGTTAAAGGAAGTTGTTACGCCTAAAGGCTTAACCCTTTATGGCCTGACGGGACTTTCTAGTCCCACTATCTTTGATATTTTTTATTTCATAGTGTATGCATTATAGCTTTCTGGGACTTACATTTTATCATTGTATATAGTGTTCTTTTTTTCTTCTATAGGGTAGTAACTTTCAAACTGTTCCTGTTTTAGTTTTGTTGAAGAAAGTTTCACATCGTAGGTTGTCTGAATGGGAGTAGCTGATACTATATGGTAGTAGCTGATACTATATGGTAGTAGCTTTCTTTGTTGCCAAATTCTACTTAATGTTTTCAAGTTAAATGTCTTTGTATTTTTTAATATGTATTCTAGATATGTGTAGTTTGATTTTAATGTATTATGTTTGTAGAATTAATGGTTTGCAAGCTGTATGAAGTCAAAATATGTTTGGGACTTATAAGTCCCGTCAGGCCTGAGGGAATCTTTTTTGTAAATGTTAGAAATTTGTATTTTCTACATTGTGCTTTATAAATTTATGAATTTGTTTAACATTTTTATAGTTAATATACATATAAGACTTATATATATATATATATATAATTTTATATAAAAAAAAATTTTATTTGATATTGATACACATCAAAGCCATATACAAAATGCACATTACGTAAAGTTTTCTTGTGTGTAAATGGGAAAAAAATAGCTTTTTACATCTTTACTAATCATAAATTATTAAACCAATAAATTTTATTTTAGTTTTGTCATGCATTTTAATTTTTTTTCATATTTTGACCTTATTATACAGTAAAAGTTAACAAATACTTAATATATATAATTATGCATTTAATTTGCAAATATCTATGATAAAAGATCTTTATATAAAACAAAATTATTTTATTTTCGAAATATTAAACAAGAAAAAACTTGTTAAGTCCAAATGTGCTCTAAAAGCCTGACGGGACTTTTAAGTCCCATAATTAAAAAATTTTTAATTTACATTTTAATTTTTTTTTATTTACTTATCTGTGAACAAACATCTCTTCTGATGATATAATAAGAAGAAAAAAAATTTTTTATCAAAAAATGAAAATTCGGGCTATAAAGGGTTAAGACAAAAATTAGCTCCGCGATGGTCTGGACCGTATAGAATTATTGAAATCCTGGGACCTGTTAACTTTAAAATTGAACACCTACAAAATAAACGGAAATTACATGTACATGCTGATCGCATTAAACCGACCAGTGCTCGAAAAGAATTTGACCTAAAATCTGACCTAACCACTAATCCAGCTACCGTATCGCCAGATGAAGAACCTCCAGCAGATATTTCTATCAACCCTTGGGACGATTTTATTTTATCCTCTATACCCACTCCACAACCGGAAGAGACGACAGAGCAGGAAGATGAAGGCGACATTGAAGAACCTGAATCAGAAAGCGATGTAGGGCCAGAGGGAGAGCCAGATACTACTCTTCGCAGTCGGGGCCCAGTTGAAGATGAGCCTTGGGTTATGCCTCGACCCACACGTAACCATATACCATGGTTCGTTTTTCCTGCTGATAGTCAATCATCTTCCTCTTAATCCCTTTAGTTTATCTAAAGGAAAAACCATACGACTTCCGTGTTTCGATATAAGCTCTATCTCCTATACGAGACTCAAATATTAAGACTAATCAATGTCTTTCCCCTCTTTCCTTCCTCTCCTTATTGGCAAACCCTTCTTCTATATCCACTATCTACAAATTAAATCATACTGGGATAATTAATCTCCCAAACGCGTGTACAGGTGTAAAGTACTAATTATTTTTATCGGATTGCTCTACAACAATTCTTCTATCAAAAGAGCCGTTACCCAACGGGTACTTTACGCAGGTTCGCCTTTATTGTTGCCAGGCCTGGACTTTTCGCGTGCACCAAAGTAAAAGATTAAGGGAATAAGAATTTTTTAAATTATATTATATTAAAATAATATATATTTAATATACATTCAGAAAACGCATAACATTTTTCCGGGCGACCCGTATACACAGTGCTATAAACGAAAAATCATAGGACTACTTACCGGTTGTTCCCCGTTCGAGACGCCATTGTTTAAGCTTGCCGTCGTCGTGGAGGTGTACACTGGACGGCGGATCCACACAAACCGTGTCACGTGATCCGATTTCGACGTCACTCGATCACGTGACTAGGTCTCTGACGCGTTTCCGTGTAGCTTTTCTTCTCACGGAAGAATCCGTTCTCTTTGTACTAATCACGTGATAGAGCAAACGACTTATTATAACACGTGGTTAACTCTTTTGTCACGTCAAACAGCTCGCGGTCTACAGTTTGACAACTTTGCCTAGTTACGCTTCCGTAACATCGTAACGTTCTATATCCAAATTCCAGTTAATATTTGAACTGATACGATTTTAATTTAAATGATTTTAATGAAAAGGTTATCCACAAAAATTATCAAAAACAAGCAAATCGGGTCACGTGACACGGTTTGTGTGAATCCGCTGTCCAGTGTACACCTCCACGACGACGGCAAGCTTCAGCAATGGCGTCTCGAACGGGAAACAACCGGTAAATAGTCCTACGATTTTTCGTTTATAGCACTGTGTAAACGGGTCGCCCGGAAAAATGTTATGCGTTTTTTTGAATGTAAATTAAATATACATTCTTTAAATATAATAAAATTTAAAAAATTCATATTCCCTTAATCTGCACAATTCTCCACCAACAAGCCAGCGACTGACAAACAACCTAAGTAAACACTGTTAATGACCTTAAACCATAAATATTGTCGCGAGTTTAACGCGTGCCGGGATAAAATTATATGTACACTAGTTCTAATTTCTACGCCTAAATATCAACCAATAATTTACACTTTGTTATCAATTGATGAGAGATAAAGAGATAGATTTCTAATCTTCTTGTAATCATACCTCGAACCGAAAAATCAACCAACCACCTAATTTTTAAAATTGCACTATCTAAGTACAATTTTAAAGAAAGCAAAGAGTGATGTGAAATTCCAAGTGCATATAATTTCATAAAAGAAAGTAACCCTTTAAAATTTTAATAAATTTAAAACATCGCCTTCTCCATCGCAGCCCTACACTTGTGTCACCGATCAGAATCCCTTTTTATGACGTTACGGGAAAATATCCCACTAGTATATGCAAAGAGGTATGAACGCTTATTATTGTAAACTCTCTCTCTCATCCGCGAAGTCTAAGGAGTTTTGTAAGATTTTATTTAGTTACTTAGGTTAATAAACTCTTGTTTTGTTTTTTAAATGGTGTCGTTACTCGACTTTGCCAACGTCTTATCATCGACCCCTCCGACTCTCCTCCACACGCATAACGCGTAACTGAACAAAACACCATCCTTGACAAGAAAGGGACTTCCCAACCTCCCCGGCGTTCGCATGAATCTGAGTAAGAAACAAATTTAAACTGTGACAATTTTAGTAATTGACTTACCCTGAATCCGTGGTCATGTGCAAGCGCTCGACAGGACGAACTTTTCTTCCCGATCTCGTAACACTTCTAACCGTTTTCGTATTGTCATCTGCCGTTGTAACATCAAAATCCTCTTTCTTTATTTTCGTGCCATTCGATAGAATTCTCTCGGTAGGTATCAACTTCACGGAACATGCTTTGATATTTTCAATGCCATCGTAGTTTATAGATCCATCCGTGACTTTTTCCCTTTCTTCTCGGCATGATCTGTGTTTTGATCTTTTGTCTTTTACAGCAGTTTTATTTTTAACAGGAACCGATAGTTTATTCTCGACTTCGGACAAATCCTCCAAAGTAATTTGCGAAAGATTCTGCGATTCCGAAGACATAGATTTCATTAATTCGTCTTCGATACTATCGTCTTCTGTTTTGATTTTCCTCTTGCTTCTTTTAAGTTTAGTGTAATTCAAAGAATCGACACTGTTGCATTTCGAACGTTTCTGTCTGGTTTCAGAAGTACATTTATTGGAACACGAGTTCTTATATCTGTTCATGATGACACTTTTTGGCACTGTAAATATGTAGTTTAATTTAATATCACTTTAAAAATAGTAACTTTCTTTAAAAGAATAAATAACCTAATATATTTGAGAGGTGTAAAAAGTATATATCTATATATATATAACCCATTGAATAGGTATCCGTCTGTCCGCGTAATGGTATACCAAAAAACGGGCACTAGAGGCGCCCTAGCGAAGATTTTAAATTAACAAATTATTTTTATTTGTAATAGGAATTTATTATTGATATGAATTTATTATTTATACCACGGAATGGTATAAATAATTATTATATGCCTTGATTAAACTTGCGCCGCACGTTTACAACATTCCGTGACTCGGTGAACGTCGCGCATTGACTCGCGGAAAATTTGTTGAAAAAATGGCGGATGCATTTAAAATCGAGGTTTACCAGCGAAGGTAAATAAACAAATTAAACTGTTTTAAAGTATTTATAGAATGTTTAATACAACGGTTCCCAACCTTTTTCGGGTGGCGACCCCTTTTTATAAAAGCCAAGTGTCCCGCGACCCCGATACAATTGAAAAAGGCATTTTTAATAAGGTAATTAAAAAAACAACAAAATTAGTTTTCTTACTATAATTTTATTTTAAATTGTTTAATAATTTAATGCGATGGTTGAAATTGCATGTTATTAACCAGTTTCAAAATTCGTGGGTGAGTTTTTGTTAACGCCAATCTCATGTCATTCTCAACATTTAATTTATTCCTCTCAAACTCTCAACACATGTTTCAACCAACTGTGCAGAATAGCGTGCCTAGATCAATTATTTTTTAAAAATTAAAATAAGTGTAAAATTATTCAAACTTCAAGACACCATTAAAAATAAAAATTGCATTATAGTGAATATTTTTTTTTAGTTTACTGTATAAGTTGGCGACCCCACAGAAAGCCCGTCGCGACCCCCTTCTGGGTCGCGACCCATAGGTTGGGAACCCATGGTTTAATAGGTAGAAATATAGATCCGTATGACGCGATTGGGACGGTAAGATTTACCCTCCGAATGCAGGGGTGCCGACCCCCCTCTGTGCGAACAAGAAATGTCGGTTAATGTGTACCTAGGTAGTCCAAGATGGCGGCGCTTCGGTTAGATTAACTATATTTTTAGTAGACGTTTCCTTTTTTTTTTTTTTATTTTGTTCAAAAACTGCCGTGAATTAATAACTAGTGACGTTTGGCACAAGACGGCTCCCCTCGGGAGGAGTCCGTCAGGCCACGAATAGTCGGAAGCGCTGCCATTGGAGTTACCTAGGTACACATTAACCGAAATGTCTAATGAACTATACTCCTACTTGCGACCCTTTCCGAGATATAGCCCTCTGAAAATTATTCTACAGGCCACGTGACCGCCTGTTTGCCACAATTTACCCTGCGAATGAGCGGGTCGGCAACCCCCGAGTGTGCATGAGCACGCGTTAATTTTTTTTGCGCGGTAGGCTCTTTTTGACCACGGTGTCACATGACCGGAAATGACGTAGGCTAATTTTCAGGGGCTTATATCCCGCGAAGGGTCGCGAGTAGGGGTATGGTTCCTTTGACTTTATTGTTCGCACAGGGGGCTACAGTTTGGGGGTTGCCACCCCTTCATTTGGAGGGTAAATCTTACCATTGGGACTTTAACGGAGCTGTAGAGCATACTGATAGGAACAAAAAAGTCAAAGGAACCGTGCCTCATGGAAATTTGTAAATAACGCCCAATAGGGGGCATCCCGGGCTACTAGTTTAATAATAAATGATGCATTTGTTCTGTAATTTTGTGTTTTATTTATTGGTTAGTTAATGTAAATCACCAGCAGATTCACATCTTAGCTCAATCTTACCCTCTCAAACAGAGTAACATATTGGAGACTCGTGATCTTCGGGTGAATATAGTAAAGACCCATAATGAAAGCATCACTAGGATAACAAAATTTGCCAAAGAGCACCCCAAGATTAATAATGGAGTACTTAGGATAACATATATAAAAATAAAATTGTTATACAGGCATGTGCCACTTAACAACAGAGTTCTTGTAAAACGGAGCTAAAAGATTTGTAACTGTCATACTTCTATGTTTTTATACCTGTCGTGTTACAATTGTTATTATAGCTTGGTTCATCTAAACAAACTATAATGTTAGTTTAACATATTTCTCCAAAGATATCGTTAAGTGGCACATACTTCTATACAAAAACTACATTAATAATAAGTTTGTTGTTTGTATATGGCAATGCAACTTGCAAGTGGGTGATCTGCTGAAAGGAGATGTCTCCGGGAGGACTTTCTATAGGAAATTGACTCCTATTTAGGTGTTATAAATGTGAAGAAAACCCAGAAAACTCCACTTGACCAGCTTGCTGGCAAGGCACAAACCCTCAACCAGCTACTAGTGTTTCAGTGGTTTTATCCACTCAGTCGACCAATTAACAATAAGAAACTGCAAGATTTTATATTGTACATTGTCAATGCTAAATGGAATTAATGAGAGAAAGAATTTGTCCTTAATGTAGACAATTCAGGCTAATTTTTCAATTCTAAATTATATAAACTATCTGTAAACTTCTAGACTCTATAGTAATAGAAACTAAAGAATATTTTCTAGAGATTATTATTCATAGTTCCCCAGAAGAGATTTAACTTTCCTCCGTTGAAACTTTCTTACCTAGCAATTCAATTTCCGAAGAAACTGTACTAAGCTGATCAAAATTATCGTCAGAACGTCGCACTTTACACTTTCGTGATAAACTCATTTTACGTTTTACGTTTTCCATCTTTCCGTCACCCGCATAGGCAGGCTCGAAATTTGATCCATCAAATTTCCATTTGCAATAATAAATTGGATTCTCCTCATCGAAGTTTTCTGCCCAAAAAGATTTCCCAGACACATTCAGAGGCAATATCACAACCTGAAAGAGCAAAAATAGCTTGAAGATATCAACCACTAAATTAAGCAACTATGATGATAATTTTCTCACCACACATTTTCCAAATATAGTTTCGATATCAATTGTAGAAGACCAGTATTTTCTATGTTCTTGTATAAGTTCTTGTTTATAGCTAACTTCCCTCAGTCTGCGCTGATGGTGTGGGGGTATGTCAGTAATTCGTGAATACCACTGCACTTCCGCCAGATATGAAATGCTAGAATTTTGACCTGAAATATAATATATAATAATTTAAATCCTACTAAACTTACATTTAATGCTGATTTTGGGACTTCAAATAACTTTTCAAATCATACCTTTCTCATATAAATCTTTCACCTGTGCAATGAAGCAATGCTCCACGCTCTCTGGATACAAGCTGTCGTCGTTGCGAATCAGAACGAAATCTTCAATGTCCACGTGGAAACTATCCGACTGAAACGCTCTGTAAAATAGCACATATTTAAACCCTAAAAATTTCTGAAAAATCTCAAGTATTTGCATATTTATGCAAACCAATTAGACAAACATAAATTCATCTTATTTATAATTAAAATAAAAATAAATAATAACAGAGTGAGTGATTATCAGTGGTTGGTGTCGGTTGCTCTTCTGTTGTGTCTGTTTTTTTTTTAAATTCCAGCCGGATATTTGATACTGTATGATGCAAGACATTTCCCAGAGTCGACCATCATTTTGTTTTTGTGACTGTCAATGTTGAAAATGCCACTTTGCATACAATTTCTGTTGTCAAATTTTCCCAACTCCCACACTGTGTTACATAATTCCAAAGGGTATTGCAACCCAAGGTTAAGAAGCCCCGCTCTAGAAAATTTTAGTTTTATATGGTAAACTTTTCTCATAGTACACAGTAATGAAATGTGGCAAATATGTTCCCAATATTCATAAAAATTTCAATATTGGGTAACAAGTTCATTCTGATTTTGAGAGGGATTTTTATTAATGTTATCTTAAGACATCGCTTACAATAAATGATTATACAGTGTACATAGTAAACTACTTATTGACTGATGTGAGCAACGTGCAACACACAATATACCGTGTTTCCCCGAAAATAAGACAGTCTCTTATATTAATTTTTGCTCTGAAAAATGCGCTAGGTCTTATTTTCAGGGAATGTCTTATTTTTTCCAGGAAGAAGAATTCACATTTATTATTGAACAAAAAAATTCCCAAGTCGAACTTAGACGAGAGTGACGTATATTCGGTGTGTCGAACTGTCGCCTTTTTATAGCGTCAACATCGGACTCGATGACCAATTAGTGCTTACTGAACCGTAGCACTATGCAAATGTCATGTGGCGTGATTCCCGGCCGACCAATTAGCCATCACCAGCCGTAACTTTATGCAAATCTGTGATTCCCAAGCCATAGTCTTATGCAAATCATGCCGTGTGGCGTAATTGTCTACTGACAAATCAGTCACTGTACTTTCAAAAAGCCAACGGCCACTTTCAACCATCTGTTGATGACCGTTACGACTAAACAAAAACTTCGCTAGGTCTTACTTTCAGGGGAAGGTCTTATATTTCGCAATTCAGCAAAATCTGTGCTAGGTCTTATTTTCTGCAGGTGTCTTATTTTCGGGGAAACACCGTACTATAAGAAATGCAACACGAAGACATAGGAAAATGAGAAATACACACACATTACAAATAAATGTGATAAAACAAACGAGAAGACACAAATGGACATGCAAGAAATACACCTTTTTCTGTCTGTGCTTTGTGTGCCAATCGGAATTTCACTCTTTTTATTCATGCTATTCGTACATGCAAGATGTCCTTCCATGCTATATCAGTCATGCTCTACAACTCTGTAATAGATTTTTTTCCACGTTGTGCATTGTTTTCAAGATTCTCAGTTTTACTGCTAGGGTTGACACACAGTCTCATCTTCAAGTGCCTGGTCACTTTACTGTAATGATACATCACATAATAACGGTAGCCATTCTATTGATACATTTGTCAGTTATACGGTATAGGATTTTGCAACCTAATCAGGTTGAATTGTTTTTTGAATTATTACTTAGATACAGAACTAATGAGTTTTAAAGAAGAAAAAATCTTTTCTCATGAAAATACCAGACAACCCAATAAAGTAAACCAAATATTTATTTTTGATCAAGGTAAAATAAATTCATTCATACATTTTCATACAAAGTATTATTTAAAGGAATAAAAACATACAAAAAAACTGGCTATAAATTGTTGGCATAACTCACTAAAGATACCAAAGCCAAAATACACGTTAATGGCATGGCCATGTTACCATAATAGATTCTTGTGTCAAAAAATTTTTAGAAGTGGCTAGATCAAATAAGAGTTCAATAGTTTGCATTTGCTACTAAAAGATAAGGGGGCCATACATAAATTACATAATGCAGTTTTGAGTGCCCTGGTACGAATGCAATCATTACGACGCATTACAAGAGGTACGTTACATAACGCTAAGGTTTTTAGTGTTGTTGTTTGTTAAATACGAACATATTAACTTACTGATGTCAAATTGTGACAATGTATCCCATGCAGCTTAGTTCCTCAATATAATTAAGGTGGTTGATGAATAATGTGCATTAGATAATTTTGAGTATATGTGACATTACAGAACATAATAAAAAATGTAAAATATTTGAGTGAAATCTATCAATGTTAACGGAAAACTCGAATAGTGACAGAGCCATTACGTGGGTCGTATTTACCTGTCAACTTATTCAATACGCCCATTCTACCTCAGGACCAACAAACTCGGGCAGCAAAATCACAACAATAATCGGCATCGATCATCTTAATTTTCCTATTGTGTGCACCAGTTTTAACAACTGGAACTAGAAACAACTATCAAAGGTTGCTGAATGATTATCAATATAAATTTTGTACACAGAAACTTAGGAAATATATAAGATCAGTGCAGAAAGTGGAGAATATATAGGTAACTTGTAGTTATTATATATGAGAACTCTGTGGGATACATACGCAGCTCTGAATGAGACAATGGGATATTATCAGATCTGCAGACCATGCCCATAGAGTAAAAAAGCTACTTGAACCAATGGTGTACATATGACCTTTGTATCTAGCAAATAGCCAAGTTTGATATTGAAATGAGCCAAGAAAGAACCACGTTTTGAACACGTGACTGAATATATTATCTCACCGATAATGTAATTCATCCTTTTTCCTTCTGTCTGTCCTGAAACCGTCTCCAATCCATTTAAAATTACATTCGCCGTCCAAATATTCACATTGCATTGTGAAATGTTTACAAATATCCACGACCATTCAAAGACTATACCATCTGGCGGGAAACAGTTCGCCCTCTGGTGGATAAAATGTTTAAGGAATTCATTTTTAAAATTTACTATTTATTTTTTTTTAAAAAAATTAATCACATTTTATAATATAATAAGAAAAAATAATTGTTTAAAAATATAAGTTATTTATGATTAAATGTATTTCTAATCTGCAAAACACAGGTTATAGTTTAATGGATTAGCAAATGACATCCCGATCTGAATTACTGTATAAGCCATAATTTAGTTTGAATGACACTCGAACTTGTATACAGCGAAAACTTGTATGATCGGGACAGTTCGGATGTTAGTCTACCGCTTTGGGAAGCCAGGATAAAATCCGCCCGGTCGAAAACTTCATTAATTTCTAATGGGCGGTTTGTTCCGAATATGTCGGGATCCGTTCCTCGCCATCCGGTTACTCCTATTGATGATCGGGGCAATGGCTATGACAAAGGCTTTCTTAGCGCTTACCAGAAAGGAAAGAATGACAAAAAAACTATCTTACAATACATGCGAAAAAAAACAAGTGTGAGTTCATAAACATATTTACGTTGTATATCAGCATACGCATTGCCATGCACGACATTAAATGTAATTATCTGTAAATGCAATATCTGTGCATTAAAATTCAATTATTCAAAAAAATCAGGCCTCAGTCTTCCGCTCTGTGGACCCGAGAAACAATCCACCCAATCCAAGAAATCCCGAAATATTTTGGAAAGGATCTGGAAGTAGCGGGGATATATCGGGTTCCATTTCTCACCGCCCGGTCATCCATTATGACTTTGATCAAATCCACGTTGCGCATGATAATAAAGACCCTCTTAGTGTCCATAAGAAGACGGAAAGGGTCAAAAAGAAAAGAAAGACCGGGCTCGGTGGTGCGTTATAGCTTCGTAGAAGACCAGACAATTTAGAATTTGGTATAGTGTTGACTTCAAGCATTTTTCTTCAAAAGAATTTTTTGTGAGAGTCCCTGGTATTTTCGCGTAACCGACGTGGAGCATGCGTTTCGTCAGTACACTGACCCACACCAGCAATCTAGGATCCCTAGATACGGCCCAAATTTAAATTTCGATATTATTAATACTGTAATGAGTTTAGAAAAGATTAGGTTGGGGCCCCCAGTTAATAGGGATTCCAGGCATTGCACTTCTTGCCCATTACCTCCCGTTAAGAATACGCTCGGATTTCGGCTATCCGGCTGTCGATATGCACAGTAATAATATTTTATATTAATTTTGACAAATTAATATAAAATATTATTAAAATAATTTTAAAAAAATTTAAAATATTTATTTCATTTCTAAAAAGTACATAATTTCGAAAAAATTCATAAAACGACATTTATTCTCATCAGGGGGCGCTCGCCGATTGTTTTATGTCCATTCAGAAGAATGAATGTGCTTGGATTTGTGGAGTTTATGTGCATTTATCAAGAAATAAACAAGGTAAGATAATGTATAAACACGCAAGATGTATCCGCGAGTGTATCAATTAGTATTTTAAACACTATCCAAGTAGAATATGATTAATAAATCACCTGAGATTGCACAATATACAGTAACACAGATTACATTGAGACATAAATCAGGATTTTTTAAAATAAATATTGACTCAAGACAAAAATATTCAGCATATATTTAAGGGGAGAAGTGTTATAATAATAAATATACAAAAGAAATCATTTTCTGATGGAAAATATTTAAAATTTTCACTTGTTTTCATAAACATTCCTTCAATTTTTACACATTTAGCCTATAAATCTTGTCTGAGAACTCAGATATGAATTAAGAAACTGTGTTACTGTTAAATGGATACAGTTTTATGAGGATGATTTGTATATTTTATGAGTTACTGAGCTTAGCACATAGCGCGGTGCCTGTTCAATTCTTAAATGTTTTTTAATTAATGCAAAATGTTATATAAAACAATATTTAAGAATAAGAAAGCTCTGTTAGTGATTCAATGGTTTTTTTAAGGTACAACTGCGGCTTTGAATGTGGCTGTTGGAACGTTATCGCAGCCGTAGACCGCTGGTTTCCGAGGTGGGCGTACCTCTCCTTGGAGGGCAGTGAGTAAATCTAGGGGTTGCTGGAGGTGGGGTCTTGAACCAACAGTGACCATAGGTGTGGGGTAGAGGTTATTGATAACCTTTTCCTTTTCTTTATTCCTAGAGAAGCTTTTCTATGAATGTTTCCATGCCTTTCTCACGTTGAGATAAAATGGGTTGGGACGTTGGGTATAAGTTTGTGGAAACAAGGGGGCGGTGGCTCGAAAAAGTTTGGGAATCACAGTCGTAAAAGTGAAAAGGAATTGATGGTATATTTATGATTCTTTGTGAAATATAGTTGTGCAGTACATAGATATATCTTGGAAGTAGTTGGTACAATGACATTTCTCATGTTTTATGATCTTTTAGTTGTCTTTATTAAGGTGGAAGACGCTCAATTTTTAGTGTTGTTATGAGAAATAGTTTCAGATTTTCACTTTTAAATTTTACCCTATTTTTGGGGTTCTCCAAAATTCCAAACAGGTCAATTTTAGGGGCTATATTTCTTGAAGGGTCAGATGTAGACTGCTGGTTCATTTTGATGTTTTTAACTGTTATGGTCATGGTATACAGCTCTGATAATGTCCACCCATCTCATTCAGATCTTCAGTTTTACTGTATTTTTGATATATATCCCTAATATTGTATAAACATTTTTAAAAATATTCAATAATAAATGTTGACTAGCGACTGGGATATAAATTACAAACTGCATTACTGTTAGATAGAAATAATCTGTAAGCTTTTAAGTATTATTAAACTTGACAGTAAGGTCAAAAGCTTGTTTTTTTATTAATAATATTTTTTAATTGATGTGAATATTTAATAGTAACATGCCATCTCGATTATAGTGTTTTCATACATTTTACAGTAGTATTATTGATTTATATTCATAGTATTTGGAGTATTCTTTCATTTCTTTTAAAATATTCAACAATAAATGCTGGCTAGTAACATATATCTTTATCATAAAAAAACTGTATTAATGCTAAATGAATACAATTTTATAAGAATAATTTGTAAATAAATTATTGAGCTTTACAGTAAGATATTAAAGTTTTGCATTAATACGTAAAATGTGTCATAGATTTAATATTATAGAAAACTAAATATTTAAGAATAGCTGCCCTCGTAGTGTGTACAATAATATACTTTTGACAAACCTCCTCCCTTAATTAAACATTAAAGAAACTTTTAAAAAGTTTTGCATATATTTTTTAGCCAATTCCCATGACTAGTAAGTAGGCTTATAAGAACAAAGTTGTACGCCATTAAAAACAAGTACACCTAGACAATGCCTCGGTCCCCACCCTCCCCATTGTGTACGACGACATACCTTTCATAACTGCCTTCTTCCCTTTAAAACTACAAACACAATTATTGGATTGTCCCACAGAAAAACTGTGTTGAATTTTTAGTTTTTTACGTACGTTAAAGTAGCGTTATCGATACTTTTTTAAAATATCCAACAGTAAATTTTGGCTAACAACTAGGAAATGAATTACAAAACTGTATTACCGTTACAACAAATACAGTTTTGTAATAGTAATTTGTAAACTTTACAAACAGCCGAGCTTTGTATATAGAATAATTGTCCGTCTTTTAAATTAAAATGAGAAATATTTTATAAATTTATATTATAAAAAAATCGAAATATGAAAGAATAGGAAAGCCATGTTAGCAAGCCACTTCAGTTTGAGTGTTTTTATATATTTTAAAGTAGTATTATTGATTGGCAAGTGGCCAGAAGAAGAAAGTTGAATAATAATGCTTCCTGTGTTATAAATATGTGGCGAAATGTGTCAGAAACAAAACAACTCGCAGCAATTTTCTAGGAAAGGAATAAAGAATATGGGAAAAAAATAACAGTAAAATTCAGTTAAAACTTTGTTATATTTACTCAAATGAGATAAAATAAAATATTTTCGGTTTATTTCTGATATTTTATATTTCGTTTTTATCGTTTCTTAACGTCGTCGGCTCTGATAAACTCCACAGATAATAATTATCTGTCGGTAATGAGCTTGTATATTTATTAACGTTAATTAATACGAAAAAATTGATTTAAAAAATAATAATTATGGCTAGTGTTTTTTTTTTCTTTGTATATATTCTATTAAATTTTGGCTAGTTTCCATGGTATTATTTGGTATTCAGTCTAACTTCTCAGGCTTTTTAAAGAATTATTCGGAGATCAAGTGTATAACAAATGTTATCAAATTGAATTTAAGTTACTAAGTGTTTAGTTTTCGTTATATTATAGAGATAAATATGATTAATTATCAGAGAAATCGGTTAAAATACTTAATAAATTTTGTTAATTAAAATTATTATACATGAAATTAATAAAATTAATTAATTTTTATTCGTTTTAAACTGATAAATTTCATCGTCTTATCACTTTGACATTGAAGTTTATCAATTTTTTAATGGATTTTTGGTAATTCAAGAAGGCTTGACTCATCTGGAACTGAACGAGGATGTTCCTGTGTATTTAATTAACTTGAAAATGTATAAAGTTTTTATTAATATCTTCTTTAACTAGGATTAATAATGTTATAAATGAAAATAAAAAAAACCTGTTGAATTTTACTGACTATGTAGACTTTAATTAGGCATAATTGAGGCTTGAAGGTGATAAGATTTTTAAATTAAATAATATTTTTTTATATATATAATAAGATCTGTGCCTTATCAGACTTTGACAGAATGTATATGCATAAGTGAATTAGTAATATATACATTCTTGGACATTAATAAGACTATTAATTAAAGGCTTAATTGCATTTTATTGTTTTACTCTCTGACCTGAAAGGCCCATAATGGGTTTGACCAGGCCCACATTGGGACGGCGAGAGACAGGGCCCGACATATTTGGGACAGACCACTCCTTAAAAATTTACAAGGTTCTTCATCCAGGTTTAATCTTAGTTATCAAAGCATCGGGTCGACGTCTTAAACAGCCGACTAACGGCATTGAGGCTTAATAACTACTGAAATTTTAAATTTATACAATAGTTTTTTATACGATAACAAGATCTATACCCTATCAAGCTTTGACTTAACAATATTGATATATCCTTCTCATCTTTATGCACATAAACAGTAAAAAACCCATCTAGTTTCTTATTTTAATCAAAATATGGCATTAATATTGCAGAATATTTAATATATTTATGTATAGAAGCGAATAATGTATGATAAGATTACAAGTATTTATTAAAGTAAACAAACTTAATGACTCTCCCCTTCCATCCAACGACTTTCCAGTGTCTTTAGAAGGTCATCAGATTTGTAACTTTAAATAAATTTGTCAGTAATGCTTGTGTGCTCATGTATTACTGTAATGCTTCCCTTAATATTTAAATATATTCGTTTATATTTTTATAAGCAATTCTTTATTACCGTATAAGTATTTCTAGTCGCGGCTAATCCTCTAAAGACTCATTTAAAATTCAAAGTGCGATACAAGTAAATTCTAGCCAATAATATATACCTTAATAGGTTTAAATATAGTAAATTTATTAAATTTTTATAAGAATGTTTATAGATGAACTCGAAGGTGTTTTTAATCATTTTTTGAGTCTTATATTTAGCGTAGATGGAAAAACAAGCATTAATGATGATCCAGATGTTTTTAGTGTATTAAAAATGCTTTTTTTTCCCTCCCGGTAATCTATTTAAGTACCGAAAAAACTGTAATTGATGTAAAGATGACATTGATTATGCAGGAAACAGTTTTTAGAAATATAAAAATGTTCTTTCTGAATTATAAATTGCGTAGATATGCAGTAACAGGATACGTGTATAGATAGATTTCCCAGTTATCACGGAAGATATCTTAGGTAAATGTTTCACAAGGAAAACACGGGCAAACGCCAAGCATGCATTCACACTTAAACACTTCTTATCGTTGATTTAAATGAAGATTTCGACTGCAAACAATAGCAAATTTCGACAATAGACTCTTAAGAACAGCTTAGCATCATGTCGTATAATTGTTACAGATAATTTTAATGTAATTACTCTTACCGAGAGCCATCTAGATATCAAAGTGTTGTTTTTGTGTATAAAAACTAACTAATATAGGTCATTACCATCAAGGATAGAAGACAATTCTTGGTAAAACTCATCCATTACTATAAAAAAAAACTCACTTAACAATGTAATAGATAGATATTGACATAATTCTTAAGAAAAATATGGTTTAGGTGTATAATTAATTTTAATAACAGAGAATACATTTTGTTTTTTTGCGTGTATATGAACAATCCAGTTTAGCTTCGCCGTGCCGTTATAACTTTCAACACTTACCGTCGGCTCAGAGTATTATTTGGTTGGCGTAACGACGCCAGGTATTGTTTATGGTTACCAATCGAAGAAATAATTTCAAGCAAATTTGGCTGGAGGCCGGAAAAGAAATTTTCCATTATTTTCCTCTATTTGTCGAAATGTGTCGTGTGTTTGTTTTCATAATAATTTATATCCAGAATGGAGAATATCAACACCATCTGTTTTTACAGAGTAAGTATGGAGGTTTTTTTAAAAAAAAAAAAAAATACTAATCTTTCTTCCTTTTTTTTTATATTCATTAGCTCTTTCTTTCTTTCTGATTTGAACAAACATTAAAGTAACAATGCCGAGACATACATCAGAGAGAATTAATTAATTAAATAATGTCCTGTTTTCATTTCTTTTGTTTTCTTTCAAATATGATGCCAAGAGGAGACAAATTTGTGATTTAATTAGAATTTTTCTAATTAAATGATAAATATTTTGAGTTTATCAAATTTATAAAAGTTTGAGATCAATTCATTTGAAGTAAATGAGATATTCTTTCTCTAAGGAGTGGGTGTGGTGCTTGGTACTTCAGTGATCCTCGGAGATGCGGCAGAAATCCTCCCTCTTCCTATACTGGAAGCTAATAATCTTCCTAGCGAAGGACTCGGCGGCATTTTCTTGAATTTTCTTGACTTTTTAAGTGTTAAAATATCCAATTTTTTCGTAACGACAGTTTGATTTTTGAAATAGACCAGTTAAACCAGATTGCTTAATAGGCTTTTTATAAATGTAGTTATGCTTTCATGCGTAATAGACTACACAGTTTTTTTCAACGAGGCATTTTATAGGATGCTGTTTTTTAAATTTGTAGGTTTTAAGGCATATTTCTTCAGTTTTTCTAATTGTTTTGCCATTTGCTTCGGCTTATCGGCCTCCATCATTATTTTTTATACCCGAAAACCTTCGGAATCTTGCAGATACGTCAACTGGTCGACTCGTAGATATTATCTGAGTGTTATGCATATTTAAACAGGGAATTGGTGCCGATGATAATTCGCATGTGTTTTGAAAGAATAAAATTTGTTTCTTTAAGTGGCTATTAACTTCTTACATGTACACTTGTCTAGGTCAGCATATAACTAAAATTCGACCCAGCGTTTTTTTGCATGAATTGCAAAATTTATGGCTTGTCACCCGACAGATTTGTAAAACACTGTTTCGAATCAGACAATGGTTCCGCCAGCAGTTTTTTTACCCCGGCTCGACTTCTCGGTATCCGCGGAATCTCGCCGCCCGCCTTCGGGCCTTCCACGCTCACAACTGGTAGCATAGCTGTGGGTGCAATTAAACAAAGTGCACAGAGCACGCTGTAAGAAAATGAAGGGCGGTGCTGCATCTAGATTACTAACAGGTCATTCAACTTGATATTCACCTTGAAAATGAATACTGCAGCTTCTTCTCAATTAGATCAGATAAGTCGAGGAAAATTACATCGCTAAGGGCTAAGCTGAACTACATTTTACAATCCTAAATGATAGTCCCAATTGTTTTGATATGTGGGTCACGGCTTCATTTTGCTTCCATTTTTCCGATTTAAAATGCATTTCCAATTTCTTTTTTTTTTTTTTTTTCATTCGTACCATAAATAGATTAATGGGGCTCTGGTTAAAGCAATTTTGCAGATTTTTATGAGCATTTAAAAGCTACACAAAAGGTTTAAATTTGGGTTGCTCGACCCCTTTGTATCGAGTAATTCAGCAAGAAGAGATCGGAATTTAATAATTTCTTTTTGTTATTCCGGTTAGTTTGTTCTAGGATTAACGAACGGACAGACGGATCGTGCCATTCCTGTAACGCCTTTCGCTTCGGGAAGAGAAATAATTTCCTTTTAAATCGATCTTTCCAAAACAGTTTGTTAGAACTTTTTTAACAATTTCTTCCCCCTCCCAGTTTTAACAACTGTTAATAGGGACAAAGTTTCGCGACACGTGGTCACTACGCAACAGCACGCGCGGTCGAAACTACCCATCGATCCGGAATACGTCAGAATCCTCCCCTCTTCGGTAAATAAACCCCATAACAATAATATTCTTTTTTAAAAAAGGAATAAGAGAGGGAGGGACATTTTTAAGATTTACTCAAGTTGCTGTGTGTAAATTAATAGCAGAGGATTGTTTTTTTTTTTTTTTTTTACCGTCCAATTTGTCACACTCGGGTGACATTTTTATGCTTAATTAATTTCATTTAATTGGTTATTAGCGCGTGGAGAACGTACTTACTACTATAAAGTGCACCTTCCTGAAATGCTGCCGCATATAGAAAGTGGCATTGTTTTGTAAAAGGGTGGATATCGCTTCGGTATGCGACCTCGACACTGCGTAAAACCTGTTATAACATCCTCATAATATATTGCTTCCGTTGTTTATAGTCGTATCATCAGGTTAGTACGTACATACTCCAATGCGTAGGGGCGAATTTTGAAATTAAAAAAACAAGAAATCCCCGCCGCTCCTGCCCAGAAACCAGTCTGGTCACAATCTGCAGTGAAAGTCTCACGATGGCTTCTAAAATAATTGTTACTGTGTTGGCATTCCTGAATTGTTTATTCTATAGAATAAGAGGTCGACTCAGTTCAGGGAGATATGTTAACTACTTCCTCTTGGTCATCGCATGGCCTCATTTCTTGTTTGTAGTAGTAGTAGTTTCTGAGGTGTTTCGTGGGCAGGTTCGATTACGAATCGAGGGGTTTCGAGTATGGGTTTCGGTGGTTTTATTTTTATTTTTTTTTTTTTATAAATCGCAGCGTGGTTTGAGGTTTTCGGGATTTAAAGGTCGCCGTAGATAGAGTACGTGAGGTAACAGATTTTTAATAGTCCTTCAGCCAGACCAGTTTTCATGCCGGTTTGTCAAGAAGAGAACACTGGGATGGCCCACTCTCGGGTGATGGTCCTGGCCTGGTTTCCTCATATAGTCACGCACTGTTTTGTGACATAAGATGCCAGACTGCAGACGTTGCAGGTGTACAAGACGGCGGCGGATGTTTTAATACTTAAAGTAAGTGCCCAACGCGTTAAATTTTCACGGGGTGACTCGAAGGTTCCGATTTTTGTGTTTGCTAATGTTCGATTTTCGGGGGTTATATCTTAATAATAGGGGGTGTAGACCTACACGAGCTCACAGAAGCTCGGTTTGGTTGTTTTAGACGCGGAAGAATAGAGAATTTAGCGGCTTGTACATAATTTTAAGCCGTAAAAACTCGGTTTATCGTGTTGGCCTGTTTATTTTCGAGCTTACAAAATTGAAATGTGAGAATATAATGGGGTGTGGTGCATGGTCATCTCTTAGTTACGCAACAGAGAATACCACTTGGCCACTCAGTCGCCGTGATTGATAGCTTAGATAAATTATAAGTTTTTCTGCTGTCTGAGGATTATAATTTTAAAAGAGGGGATGGTTCTATACGTGGACAGAATGCTAAATTGCGATTCTGCTACCTCTGAAATCTGTTTTTTTTTAGTGTTTCGTTTTGAATACATTCAGTTTTCTCACACGTAAGGTTTACGGAGATGTTTTCTCGCAAAATTCCACCGTTATTTGCTAAGGAAAAAAAAAAGTGAAATTATAGATTTTGGAAAAAAAATTTCTCCCGGAGACAGTATTGACAACTAAAATGACGGTTATGAGACAGAGAAAGAACCATCTGTCATCCGCTCCCAACAAATGTCCAACCGCCGCTAATACACGATCCAAAGAAGAACGGGGGGGGGAGAGATGCAGTTAAAGGTCCTCTAACGACTTTGGAATGAATAGTGTCCTTTATCTTCCCACCTTCGACCATTCTGCGGCATGGAAAAGTTCAAAAAATGGACAAAAATATCCCTCGGGGGTACATCACCCCGTTTGGTATCGACCTAATTATTTGTATCTGAAACCCAGATGTCTTACTTTTTCCTCATTTTCCTCCACCTCACTGGGTCGATCGTCAAACTCGTTAATGCTTCTTATTATCGCTTCCTCCGAGCTCATAACTGTGTCGTGTTCCTTCTAATTGTTTACAGAAACACTCGCCGGTATTTCCCGGGTTTTAACTTTTATTTTAATTTCCACGGCTTATGGTACCATTTGGGAATTTAGCACCCGATTTATCCAGAAATTCTCGCCTCTTTTTTTTTACGAGATTTTGTCGTTGGACTGAATGGAAATTGCTTCGGAAACCGGCAGTTTCTCTTAACTGCATGATTGTCGCGGACACTTTAGATTATTTTATTATAGGAAAGACGGGGAAGGAGACGTAGACCAGTTCCTGATAAGGGAAGGAACGTTATATGCACTGTAGATGCAGTCCGGTTGTAAGTGGTGTTTGAATCCGGATTTTGTACAGAAGTAAGGAGGGATATTTTTCTCTCTCCCACCGTTCTTACGGATTCATGTCATTCCAGTCACGAATCCCATATTGCAGAATCATATCAGAATACTCCCCGAAATAGTAACAAACTTTGTTCTCTTGTGATGGTTACAGATGGAAAAATCAAGAACTTACACGATAAGATTTCCTTTCGGGTTATTTTTGTATTGAGAAAATTACACATCCATTTTTTATAACGCCTTTCAAATATCGATCTCTTTCAGAAGTTAAAAAAATAAAATTGTATATATATATATATACACACGCACATTAGATTGGGTACAGTTTGGATACCCCATTTACAATTTGGTGATGGGAAAAAATTCGAAAATAACATTGATAAAAAAAAGAATTTTTTTTTATACTCGGATATCTCCCGGATAATTGCGTAAAATTCAAATCGAGCTGAAGGTTTTTCAAGTTTACCATCTTGAAATTGTTTTAGCGGTCCTCCCCTTTGCGTACTCGCTGCCGAAATCTCTGTGCAACGTACATTTTGATTGGTAATCGATCCGTTACCGAGTCCACTCCGCCCAATTTCTTCGCTTATTGCAGAGAAGTATTCGCTATAAATGAGCCGAAGCTAACTGCGCTCCGCCCAAAGTCGAGTTTTGTTAAAGATTTCTGATCGATTGATCGATTTTTTTTTACTCTAAAGCAAGTTTTAAACGAAGAGGATGCGTCTACTCGGCTTTCTCTCTCTCTCTCTCTCTCTCTTTCTTTTTTTCCTGTCCCCAATACAAATTTTTACTTTTGGATACAAACTTATTTATATAAAGAAGAAGAAGAAGGAGCTTTCTTTATTCTTCCCCCTTTCATTTCCCCACATTTTCCCCCATTTTCCCTGCACCGTTTTCTTTTTCGTTTGTCAAAGAAATCTGTCCTCGGGCACAAAGTATGCGATCTGCGAACATTAGAGGCGCTCAATAGCAGTTTTGTCTGTAGGCCACTTTGTCAGCTGCATTCCTCTACATCATAATAGATTTCTAATAGTGTAGATGCGCAAGCGGTTAAATTCACTTAAATACGTAATTAACAAACTGAATGAGATGGTCGTTTAATTATGTTAATGTAGTAGCAATCACCCCCGTTTTAAAATCTCGAGTCGGGAAGACAGAAAACGAGGAGGAGGGGAAAAAACAAAACTGAATGGGGGAAGGACACTTTTTTTATTTCCCCTTTGTCAGTGAAGGCGACAGTTTGGATGTTTGCCAATCTGCTTATAAAAATTTATGTTTCCTCCTACTTTTATGCATTTCAGAATTGGTAGATTTTTTTTTTCTTTCGGAGCAATCCAGAATTAAGAACCATTCAAGTGATGCTTAAGTTTGAAGGTACAACAAAGTTTCTGACAAGATTTCCTACAAATTTCTACTGTTCCTGCTGATATACCACTAGTGATGGGATGGTGATTAGAATGACAATTTTGATTTGTTGGTTGTACAGTTTAACACGTTTAAGATCGGTAATTGTGCCCACAGCTGGCCAAGTGGATAAAACCACTGACAGTCGTGGGTTCTCTCCTCTCCAACGTGGTTTTTCGATTTTCTTTACGTTTGTAATACCCAAATAGGTCTAGTTTCCATAGAAAGTCCTCACCTCTCGGCAGATCGCCCACGTGTTGCGTTGCCGTATACAAGATAAACCAAATGAACCGTTAAAAATGTAAATGGGTGCCTCTACTTGATCTAAACTACAGTTTTTAAGTGACAAACAAAGATCAGTTAGTTACTTAGAGACGAAGATCGTGTGGCACGGAGAGGATCTTTGGCTAAACTATGGAGATATCCGCGGAAATATGCATATAAGTGTAAAATTTACAGATTAAAAAAGACCTACAGTCCAAATTATCTTGAAATTTGTAAAATGCTACTTAATTTGGTTCGTTTGTATACCGAACACGACAGACGGCGATCCTCCGAGGGTGGATGCCCCGAAAGGACTTTCTATAGTAAACTTGGGCCCTATTTAGATGTACAAACGTGGTAAAAACACGTGTTCAGCCCGTTGGCGAGTCACGAACCCACGACTATGTGTTTTATCCACTCAGCCATTGTTAATTTGCACCCATTCACATCAGTACTAGATCCATCAAGTTGTATTTACTCAACGCACACGGTCAAAGTGGATTTAAATATATTCAATTATTCTTTAAATTTGTAGTGAGTACAGTTCGATGTTTACGTTTCTCACCCTCAATTTCTTAAAAATTATTACATACGTACAGGCTTGTCTCCTTAAATTCTCTTCCATCTTTAAAAGGATTCGACATCACATAAGTTGATAAATTAAAAAATATCCGCAGAAAATAAATTGGATCCACTTTCAATTCCCCAAAATTCATCCTATAAATATTTAAATTGCTTATCTTCGCTTGATTGAATGTTGTTTTCCCCCCCTCTCTCTTTTTCTGGTAGATTAAAAGTTTGTAAGAACCCATTGGATTCTGTTTCGCTAAGTTCCGGTTTGTTATTTATCATTAAAGACCATTGGGAAATTAGCCCAGCGGTATACCGAACCTTACTTAACACTTAATAATTGATGGCATCAAAAACCGGACCGATTTCGTGTCGTTGAATCTCAAACACCTTCCAAAACAAATGATCCTATGCAAACGAGGGGTGCCACACCTTACCAGTTATACAGAAATCCGGTTTGTATTTATAGTGTGCGGCGGGACAAGGAACGGGTGACAAAGTTCGTGTCTGTGTGTGTATGTGTTTATCTTCATCTCACTCCTCCCCCCCAGTTTTGCGAGGGATTTTTATCTGTCTTAGGTGTGTCGAACCATTGTTGTTTCCCTCGTATGTATAATCTTTATTGGAGTTAACGCGGTGAGAAACGTCGCGTTCTAAATCAATACACGGAGGAAGGGGGAAAAGAATTCCTTCACCCCGTACGTTCTAGTTTTTAGAGAAAATATATATATATAAATTTCGTTTTGTACGTGGGAATTCTCTCGTCGAATTGCTCCCCCCGTCGTCTTTATTGTTTGTTCGGTTGTTTTTCTAACGCGCAACACCATCTTCCTTCTTGTTTCCTATATTTAGCGTTTAAAATACGAATAAATTTTATCGATAATGGTAAAATTTAATGGGATTTAAAACGAAAACAAGTGGATGTTTCTTTGTTGTTAAATTTTTTCATTTACCTCCCCCTCTTTTTACGTCTTCCCCTTCGTCACAGCGCGTCACTCCCAATTAATTTTTTATTTTATTTATTTAGTATATTGCTTTATTTTCGAGCCAATTCTCTTCCCCTTTCCTCGTGTTTGGTTTCCTTCTTCTTCTTCTTCTTCTTCTCCTCCTTTCTTTTCTATTCAATCTCCCATTTTTAATTTCAGTTCTTTCGGAACTTTCTCCTTTTTTACTTCTTTATAGCATTTCTATCTTTTCTCTTCCAGAAACCTCGTCCTTTTTTCCATCTCTGTTTTTATATTTATTTTTATTTTCCTCCCCCTCTTTAGGTGCTCTTTCTCTTTCATTTCTAGTTAAATATCATTCTCTTTTCGACTTTTAAATCTGACGATTCGATTAATGGAATCGGTATCCCGACTCCTATTCCCTAAGTTCTCAGCCCAATAGCTCAAAAAAATGCATTCTCCATCCTCTTATTTAGTGGGCTCTTCGTATACCAGTGAAAATTTCGAGCTTACTGTATTCAAATCAACCAACTTCGCTAGGCTCCACGCGCTCAAAAAGTACATTTCTCCCCTCCCCCACTCTTCCTATCTGTTAATAAACAACCGGATCGTAAAATAAACACACCCGGCCATCGACTTTAATGCAATTAAAGAGATTAATTGGAATAATTTAAATCCGGTTAATTGCCTGTATCAAAAGATGTTACACGTCGTCATAACTCATGCCCCCTCCCATTCATTTAAACACGTTTTATTACACACACAAAAAAACCCTTCATATTTATCTAAAAAAAAAAAAAACAGAAAGGAAAGAGAATAAAGTAAAAAGTTTCCTGCCTTTTTTTCTCTCCATATACTTCTTTCTTCCCCCCTTTTCAAATCGAAAAGATAAACTACAAACAGCTTATGATGGCAAGGTCCCGTTAACAAAAGGAAAAATACAGGGAGGAAAAGGGCAAATTCTCTTTATTTTTTTAAGTCAAAAAGGCGAATCTTCTTCCTTTTTTTTCCCCCTATAAAAATGTCTACGTAACGTCTGTATATATATATATATAATATATAAAAATCCTTTTAATTTAATTACATTCTGCCTTCCTTTCTGCTACTATCCTAAAGAAAATGAATGGCTTTACGTGCCCGTAACAGCCCACAAATTACAATTTTAAATCGTGAAAATTATGCTTAATGCCTCATCTTTGAGTTACTTTCCAATTTTTTTTTAATGGTTCCTTGCTTAAAAAATTAATTTTTTGGTTACAAAAAAGAAAAAATTCTTACTTGCCATGCGATAAATTATATAAATACTTTTTAATTACAAGTGCTTGTAATTTGAATTTTATATTTACTTAATGCGTCGGAATTTTTATGGATTTTTAGTAATTTAAAAAAAAATAAATAAAAAATAAATTGAGATAAATTTTAAATGCTTTTTTTTTACGTGATCGAAAACTCTTTGCAATTTAAAAAAATAATTTAAAAAATTTGGTGTTTATTTTTTAAATTAAATATTTAAAAATTGTCAATTTATTTTTTGTTATTTGAAATAGAGAGATTTTAATGGATAAATTGTTAATTTCATATAATGTAATTCGTCTATATATATATATTTATATAGCTTACATGTTACAGAATGTCTGTTCGCTATACGCTTCGAAACTGGCCGATTTGCATCATATTTTTCGTATTTTCATCCTTCTATTAAACTCCTAAACCATTATTTCATTCCCCAGTTAATTCCTAACCATTATTTCATCCCCCTGTTAATTCCTAAACCATTATTTCATTTTCCTGTTAACTCCTAAATCATTATTTCATTTCCCTGTTAACTCCTAATCTATTATTTCATATCCCTGTTAACTCCTAAACCATTATTTTATCCCCCTGTTAACTCCTAAGCCAAGATTTCATCCCCTGAGAACTCCTAAATTATTATTATTTCATCCCCGTTAACTCCTAAACCATTATTTTATCCCCCTGTTAACTCCTAAACCATTATTTTATCCCCCCGTTAACTCCTAAACCATTATTTTATCCCCCTGATAACTCCTAAACCATTATTTAATCCCCTATTAACTCCTAAACTAAGATTTCATCCCCTGAAAACTCCTAAACCATGATTTCCTCCCCTTTAACTCCTAAACCCTTTCACCGATCTGCACCAAATTTTTCACGCTTACTCTCTAGAACCCCGCGGATAATATAGTCTATCACGAAACCCGTGCATCTCACTCCTCTCGATTTCATTCCCCCCTGACACTTCGCGACGACCCACAACAAAGGGTAGGACAAAATAACCAAACTTTTCAATACAACGGTTTTCATTTTAATCCTTCGCCTTATTTACTTTTCGCTCGGGCATCGCCGGGTATACCCGTAATAATACGAAATTTTAAATTTTCCATTGTTACGTAATAATGTATTGATACAATCGTAGCAGCTGTTGAAATCGACACATTTTTTTTATCTACACCATTTTGAAACTTACAAGTTAAAAAAAAAATTCATCGGTTTCATAACACGCGAGCTCGAAAGCGACATATTTTCGTGAAATTTATCTCTAATTTGTCGGTTTCACAGAGAAATCGATCGAAATTTTTGATATTTACAATTTATTAATAAATGTAAATTTCACAAGCTGTAAAAAAAAATAAATAGATCAATTTCACTACTTAAAACAATTTGTATATTTCACCCACGTGTTTGCGAAATTAGCAAATTTTAGTAGATAAGATCTCGAAAGATAAATTAATTACATATAAAAGTGTGTGTGTAAATATGTATTACGTACATTTGTCTGTCTGCCTGTCATATATAGGCCTATATATAACCTATATATATATATATATATATAAACACACACAATAAAACCTGTGTAAATGGTAACAATTGTTAGGAACGAAGCGATTTTCTGTGTTTTAAAAAACCTGTTTAACACGGAAACCTGTGTAAAACGGTAAACCGGTTTACACAGGTTTTTACTTTAAACAAGTTTTTGTAGTTAGGTTTTTAATTAATGAATTTCATGAAATTTATTTATTTATTGAAATTTACAAACTTTTCAATTTCCTTGTGAAATTTGCGGGAAAAATTTATAAATTAATCAGTTACAAAATTACAATTTTTTTTTTTTTTTTTTGTAAATTTCAGTAAATAAATAAGTAAATTTCTTGAAATTGACAATTATTTATTTACCTGTCGATTTCACCACGTGGTCTGAAATGAATAAAAAACAACAATACGAAAATGATTTTATTTATTTATTTATTTATTTTCTATTGTTAAAAATATCTTTTTCTCTTGTGAAATTACAATTTTTCCAATAAATTTCGCGTGTTTTTTTAAAAGGTATTAAATGTGTTTACAAAATACTTTCTTCGGTCGGATAATGACAATAAAATACATTTTTTTTGTGTGTGTTTTTTTTTAAATTTGGCAACAGAAACGTTCACAGGATACGTCATAATTAGAGGAATTCCGGGATTCGAACCAATGAAAATCGTGCATTTTGAGGAGGGGGGAGTCGAATGACTTTATTGTCTGTATTGTGGTGTGACGTGTGAATTTGAGGTAAATTACACCTGTTTCGGGACGTTGACCCGGTGACTTGTCGGAGTTTAGCCAATTTTTTGTGTGTGTGTGTTCTCCCGTTTTTTTTTTACTCGATTCGCACGGAAATTGAATTTGCACAAGCGAGGAAATAAAACTGAAAGAATAATTCGATTTGTTCAACTTATTTACAGCTGTATTTTTATTATTTTTGGTTCGTTTCTCTCTTGTCTTTTTTTTTTTGCCTTTCCCCCTCTCCTGTTTAAACGTCACACGCGCTGTTTTAATGTAGCGGTACCTTAACGGGGGTGATCAATATTAGCTTTTCTTTTATTTATGACGTTACGCGGCCGTTAGCGGCGTACGAAATTTCTATTTAAAATCGTATATTTTTACGATTTCGGCGAGTAAAATTTGCATATTTTAACAGCCTCCTCCTCCTTCTCCTCCTCTTCTTCCTACTCCCCCCTCCCGCTAGTGGAGAGTTAAGAGGACAGGCCGGCATTCGACCAATCGATAGTTAGCTTGCAAAACTTTGTAAACTTTGCCAGCACCTGTAACGGATGCGTCCGAGTAGCCGATAACGTAACGGATATACGCACATTCTCTCATTTTCTCTCTCTCTCTCCCCTTCCGCAGCCAATCAATCAAACATTGTTTCCATCCTATCGGCCATTTTGAATAGAACCCGAAGTGGAAGAGGGACTCGACGTTTTGTTTACCCACCACTCACGTAACACGTAACGGGGGGGAGAGCGGTGCCGACATTAAAGAACGGAGCGCTCTTCCCCCACTCCCGCCTACTCCAAATCGCGCAGGATCAGCACTTTGTTAAAACTCCATCCCTCCTCTTCCTCCCTTCTGGTAATTACTAAAACCTTCTTGCGCTTACCTGTTGAAAGTTTTGCACACAACTGGACATTCGAGACCAATTATTTTGGCCGGCGTAAACGGGCAAAATCCGGCTTGATCCCCGTGTCGGGGGGGACGGTCGAAAGTGTTTCCGTTTGCCGTCCCCCCCGCCGATAATTGCCTTTCGTTTTGGTGTATCAAGGATCACGTTCCGTACCAGCGGTTCCTTTAATTCCAGACATTTGACTGCCCGTAAAACCAACACCGCAGAACCAAAGCTAGTTCATTACACCTCTCTCGAGATTGCTGTTTATAGAGAGACATGAATCACCGTTCTCATTACCTCTCATCTTTGATTAGCCGCTTGGTGGATATGTATGTAACGTATCCGCTTTTGATTAAAACTACATCCCTCGATGATATCCCGTGTTTTGGTGTCTTATGTGTATTATTTCGAGGGCTCCAATCTACTAGAATTTTATAAATTAATATCTAACTTCTCCATCGATCTCCCCGTCTCTACTCCCATGGCTATCTATTTAGTCGTGTTGACATAGTGTTAGACGGAAATTTTTCGAAGATGATTGGAAATCTTTAAATGTTTTCCCCCTTCCTTCCTCTCGAGATTCCAGTTCGTCATTTTTTTAACGTTTGCTCATACGTAGACTAGTTTCGGTGTACTTTTTTGGTTTTTGTTTCTGTAAAATTCCTCTAAAAGGAACAGAATTTATGATATTTGACCCTCTATCCTTTAAATCTGATGTATAATGTTTGCGGTGTTTCTATTCGCATCAATAAACACGTGTTAGAAAACGTTGCAGCGTACTTCTATCCGTCTACATGTAAGACACGAACGTTGCATCCTGCTCCTACTCCATCTAATGTAAGACACAAACGTTGCATCCTGCTCCTTCTCATCTAATGTAATAGTAAAACCGTTGCATCCTGCTCCTACTCCATATAATGTAAGAGTAAAAACGTTGCATCCTGCTCCTACTCCATCTAATGTAAGACACAAACGTTGCATCCTGCTCCTTCTCATTTAATGTAATAGTAAAACCGTTGCATCCTGCTCCTACTCCATCTAATGTAATAGTAAAAACGTTGCATCCTGCTCCTACTCCATCTAATGTAATAGTAAAAACGTTGCATCCTTCTCCTACTCCATCTAATGTAATAGTAAAAACGTTGCATCCTGCTCCTTCTCCATCTAATGTAAGAGTAAAAACGTTGTAGCATATTAGTAACATAGGAATAACAGTGAAAAAGTAAGGTTCTTGCCAGAAATTTCAGTTTTCTAGAAGAGTTTACAATAAGGAACGACAACCCCAATGGCTTTTTCGAGTGTTAAAATGTGCGGAATTAAAGGAACCGCCGTTTTGGAAAGCGACTCGCGATTGCCGAATTAGAAACACGAGATTGTCTGCCATCTCTCGATATTTGAGAAATTCAACGAATGAGATAGATTCGTGTGTCTAATTATGTACAGTACCCAGGGCACAGTTTGCGACTGCGACAAAATCGGATTCACGTAAAAAAGAGAAGCGATTTTATCGCTTTCCAAACTATCGCTGTAACTTTCTCTGGCGTTAAGAAATTGGAATGATTTTGTGTTATTTACTATTTACTTTTTAAAATTAATTTATTCTCTGTTTAAATTTACAGAATAACTGAATCCGATATCAGATGAGTTTACCGAGAGTTGGCCAACGAGTTTTTAAGGTAAGATTTGTCATATTTTTATTGCTTATTCGCGTGCTGTAGTGGAAGCGATCCACTCGCCATGTGCAAATGTTGACACATTTACTGAAAGCGATAAATTTTTAATGTAGCAAACACAACTGATAGACGTTTAATGAGGTTTCTACTGCAGATTTAATTCGAGCGGCCCGCAAACAGAAGCAAAATGTCGACAAACAGGT
Organism: Centruroides sculpturatus; assembly: GCF_000671375.1. Taxonomy (NCBI): domain Eukaryota; kingdom Metazoa; phylum Arthropoda; class Arachnida; order Scorpiones; family Buthidae; genus Centruroides; species Centruroides sculpturatus. Next base: position 317,104 of record NW_019384676.1, read on the forward strand.
GGCGAGAGGAGGAGAAGGAGGGGGGACGTGCACTCGACTCCGCGCGGGGTTTTTTTTACCACCACACTCGACACGGGAGGGTGAATTTTATCGAAATTGGGGGGTGTGAAACTTGCAGTTAAAGGGATCCAGAACGTGTAAAAATTCCTCAATTTTTATATACTTTATTCATAAGAAAAGGGGTTTTTTTTCCTCGAATTGAAGCCCGAGATAAAGAGTAACACGTAAAAATATTCATTCGTAATTAACATATTTATAGAGGGTTAAAGCGAGTAATATAATAAGTATTTGAATATGCAAATGGATACAGCTGATCGAATGACTTATCGTTAATTACAAACACTGCTCAATTAAATGAGAATGGCTTCGGGATCTTACGGATTCGCCTGTATATTATACATGTGACATTGCCACCTTCAGTCGAGTCGGTGACGTCACAGTCGCCGTCTCCCTCGGACCACGTGATTATTCGAATATCATTTGTTCCCTTTCCCCCTCTCTCCCTCCCACTCCGTCGCTCGCTCTCTTCGTTTGATATTCGCTCTCGAGCCTCTGCTGTACACGCAGAGAAGTGGATCCATATTAATGTATTGAAGAATTAATTTTTCATCCGGTTTGCGAGTTAATAATTCAAAAACAATTTCCCGTATTAAAAATTGAAGAAGATGCAATTCGTATCCCGAGTTTGAAACAATAGGGAGGAGGAAGAGGAGGAATGGAAGATGGAGGAGAGAGAAAGTAATATAGCCTTATATTAAAGTTAAAGGAGCATAAAAGGGGATAAGAATCCTTGATTGATATTCTATTTTTGGACGTTTTAGGTACGGGTTTTTTTGGTATTTCTTTCGCGTGTCGGTGGATTTAGGAGTATTCTAGTTTAAGACTTTTAATTGCTCTTCTCTCTCTCTCTCTCTCTTTCCCCCCTTTCTCTACTGCTGTATCACTCGAATAGCAATCACTTGAATGATGGGATTAATTACTCTCTGCGACCACACCCTTTAGTTTATCATGTGGCATACGTGTCACCTTTATTCTGGAGTTGGAAACGGTGATGACAAAAGTTCACCTCGTCTAAATAATTGTTTCTGTTCCCCTCCCTCGAACTTTACGAACAGAACTCGAACCCACTCGATAGATTCTAGAGCAGATATCTCCCGAATTTCCTCCAATTTTTATCACGTGGGGGAGGCCAAATCCGAGAAGGCTCGTAATTGGATGGATCAAAAATAGCTTTAGATATTTATTCAGGTGGAAGGAGATTTTTCTTGGCTCTGCGAGTAGAATAATTGCTAAATAAACAGCCAGAAAATTCTTTAAAAGAAGAAGAAGGGGGGAGAAAAAAAAGTAGACCCAACTTCCTCCCTTAACAAAACACAGGACGGGAAGTGAAGACCAAATTCAGCCCGAGGCGCAGAACGTCTGTATGTTTACCCGCTTACGTTCGTCCAAAGTTCCTTCGAGGATTGCTAGGACATCTGCGTTGCTTGCTTGATGTAATTATGTCCACGCTCCTACCTCCACCTTCACGCTCGTCCCAAGCGTGAAGTGCTTGATTAATTACTCCGAAGTGATATTTTACTTACAAGTTTGCTAATTCGGATTAAGGACAGGAAATTCTCCTATAGACGACTTCCTGTTACTCTCACTAACGGAAATTTGTTACCTTAAACGGGATACGAACTCCATCCCTGATGTATAGGATTTGTGTAGTTTGCTAGTAATTGTTAGTGATTTGATCTCAGAAACCTTCTTCCTTTTTTTTCCATGTATTAATTTAGTTTAGTTGTAAACTCGTTTAATTAAGAACTGTTAAACTTCGTGATTTGTTTCCTGGATATTAAACTTTTCCGAAGCTTTTCAAGATTTTTTTCTCGAGTTTTCGAAGCGAAATTCCTTGTATTTTCTGAAAATAATCAAATATTTAACGGTAGGAACCTCTAAATTACAATAAATTAATGGCAAAACTTGTAATCTTTTAACAATTAAATTTCTCGATAATCGCTCCGCCCAAATTCCACTTTGCAAAGTGGTTTAAACTCCTTGATCGAGGGTTCTCACCTCACCAACTTGGGGATTTACGGGTTTTCTTCACGTGTCTGGCGATTAAATAGGGGCCAGTTTCTCTTAGAAAGTCCTCCCCCATTTCAGATCGCACATTAACGTATTCCAACAAACCAGACTCGAATTTTACTAAAAATCTTCCCCTTTCTCCCTCTCGTAAATCGAGAAAAATTTAAAACTGTTAGTAAAGAGGACACGAAAATTCTCCACCCCCTTACATATATTTAAATCAACACTTATCGACTCGCTTCTCTAATCTCCTCTTCGGATATTAAAACCCATCTCGAAAAAAGAAGGGGGAGATGAAATCTCTCGCTGTATATTTATATATATATATATACACGTTTAAGTTTCTAGGAAGCCAGTGTGTCTGCTCGAAAAAAAAGCAAGAAACTAAAAAAAAAAGTGGTACTATAATTGTCCAAGGCAATAACGTTGAAAGCGAAGGGGGTTCTCTTTTTACCAACCCAGTTAATTATCAGAGTTTATGATGCCGTAAATTTTACTCTCCGGATTGTATAAGTGTCTCTAACTTATCCAATCACGAACCATTTATGTAGCCAGGAGATTAAAGGGGACGAAAAAAAGGGACATATCACATACATTTATATATATAGATTCTATGGAAAATAGAAGCTTTAAACTTCTCTCCCTCTTCCCCCTTCTTTTCTCTTAATTAAAACTTTCTCGTTTTAAAAATTTCAAATCGTTAAATAGAACGGTGCATTAATTTTCAGCTGTAATGCATATTTTTTCCCTTATTTTTACCCCTTATTTCACTCCCCTCGAAGAAAGAAGTATGCGAATTGTTTTGTTTGGTTCCACCTGCGAAACTTTATAAACGTGGCTTGGTCGAAATTTCCCCGTTTCTGGGGAAATTTTGTACAAGCCACGCGTATACCGAAGCGTTTGACAAAGCCACGTTTAGGGAAGTTTTGGAGATTAATCGGGATGATTTGCTAACAAGTTTTGTGTAAATTTTGGGTTTACAGGTAAATGTAGCAAAAGTTTCGTTATGGAAAATTGAGTAGGGAATATTCCATGGCCGTCTGTAGGGTATAAACAGGTCAAATTTTGCACTGGTATCCCTTAGGAAAAGTCGAGTCTAAATTTTGGGGAATTTCTTTGAATTTAGGGAAATTAATTAGTCTTTTTCTTTTCATATTTGGCTGTTTTGCCGTGTAGGCACTAAGAGGGTTTTTTTCGATACTCATCACTGTTTCAGGGCCACAATGGGGACCGATAGTCAGTGACGGATAAACTATGCTTAAGTAATTACGGGATATATCCTTAAATTTAGAGAATATTCCTTGCATTTATATAATAGGAGAGGTATTTTTAAATGTATATTCTCTCGATACTAGCATCGAGAGAATATGTATCTATGTTTGTATGTGGTTCATTTTTTTTCTCTAAACTTTGAACAAAGTTTACAGGTTCATAAAACTCCTAATCTTCGCAAATAAGGAAAATTATTTTATCTAAACGTTGCCCTATTTTCGCTCTTAATCGAAACCTTTATCAAGGGATAAGCGACTGTTAAACTTAATATTACATGATTACATTCTGACTGATAAAACTTGCATTTTACTCGTTAAAAAAGTGCTCAAAATGAGAAGTTTTTAAGGTTTCTGGAGTGTTTGATAAAGAAGATATTAATTTTCTATTATTCCCGTTCACCTCGTAAATTTCCCTACACGATAGGGAATTATCGTATATTTTCCCCTTAAAATTATTCTACAAATGTATATTTAAAAAATAACATTTGACGGTTTAGGGAATTTTCTCGAACGACGGGAAAATTCCCTAAAATTTTAGAACGTTTAGGGAATATTCCCCAAAATTGCTGCGCATTCAGGGAAAATTCCCCCGAAAAAGCTAAAACTAATTACTTTAATATCGCTTAAAATTTCGTGAAGTTTTCGACTAATATCGTGTCAATAGCATACAAATTTCCTCCTCCTCCTCCTCTCGGGGATATTTCCCTTCCCGAAAATCAAGGAAATATCCCCGAATCGGAGATATTTTTCACTAAAAGCATGCATTGTTATTATCATTTATTTATTTAATGTGTGTAGCTTTTATCTTGGAGAAGGTATAGATTTACAGTTTCGGCATCTTCCAAACTTTCATTTTAATAAATCCAATTCCTCTGTCTCTCTCTCCCCCCCGAAGAACTGAGCTCTATAATAAGAAAGTAAAGCATAAGAAACGTTTCGAATGTTGATTAAACCGTCGGAAAGCATCCATCGACAAGTCGATTTATCCCATTAAACTGGCATCTTTCCCAGTATGCTTTCAAAAGATTATTTCTTTGGTGATGACATCCGATACTCGCTTCGATTCCATTGAAAGCCATTGATGAGGAAACTTTCACATTTACTAACTCATTGTGTGCCATCGCCCGATATATTTTCTTTACCCCTATTTTGTTTATCGTATGCGCAACTAATGTTAATGCTTCGTAATTATCTAACACCTCACTATAGCGCGATCTGACAATCATTTCAGATGTCTGAAGTCTGACGTGCGAAAAATATCCCCCCCAACTAATGCCCGATACATTTTCTTTACCCCTGTTTATCGTACATGCGCGTAACGCTACCCCTCGTTATAGCGCTCTCTGACCATCCTATCAACCGACTTTCCACTCTCATTTTGTCGCGTTATGTGAAGTTTAACGTGGAAAATACCTCCTCGTATCGTCGCTAGTTACGTGCTACCCTTGTTATAACGGAGAGTACGTACTGGTTTGGGTCTTAATGAGGGGGGGATCACCTGTCGATAAGTTCGCGTGACTGAATGCTGTTTATTTCTATTTAATTTTTTTTTCTACAGGTTATCTGCTCTTAGTCGACGACCCGATAGCGATATAAGTGTAGGAGTTCATTTCTTTTTTATCCTCCCCTTTTTTTTCTGTAACCGTTATCTCGTTTAGATATGTAAATTCGTCATGCTCTGAACTCTTTGTATGTCCTGTTCCGATTTCCAAGCGCTTTAGCATACTAAAATCGGCCTTATCCTCCCCCGTTATTGCGCACACCCCCGCTAAGACGCCTCGAAAATGTCCTGTTATCAACCGAAGTTATTTAGGAGGGTAAAAATGAGCACGCGATCGAGAGAAATGAACGTTCGAAGTATCGATTTCTCTTATTGTTTCCAACAATATTCGAAGTTAATTAATTTTTAAGGGAATTATTGTTGAATTAATAATTCATTTCGTGTGTCTATATTATCAACAACATGTTAATTCCGTGCATTGTTACTAACAATGCACGAAATTAACATACGAATAATGCCCCCACTCCGATGAAAATCGTTGGCATTAAACTGGGAATATGAGCGTAGTTTCGGGCATTCGGGAGGCATTTTACTTACAAAAAAAAAAGCCGAAAATATTGTTAAATTTCACATTAGTCACCTGATAACGATGATAAGTTAATGTAAGTTACTAATAATAATAATCATCATCATCATGTTTGACTCGATAGAAGCGCACAGATGAATATTTTACAAGTGTTACTACTATAATAACGCGATATTACGCTAGTATTAATTAAATAGAAGAGCCAAGTTTCTGCTTTAGAAACGTACGTCAGCCTGTCTGCCCTCGATTTTAGCATCAATTCTTAAATGTCTAAACACGATAATGGTCGGAAATTACGGCTTATTGATGACGATAAACGAATATATTAGCGTGTTTATACAGTTTAATAGCGTATAAACAGAGTATACGTTTGTTTATGTACTATTACATGAGCATGATGTTACTATCTCGAAAGACTAACAGCTTGTAAACACCTTATAAGCGTTCAGGACGATGATAGATGGGATTAACAATAATTAACACGCCATTTTCTTGCACACGTGCTCGAAGAAATTGATATATTTCTTGTCGGTTTTTTTCCTCGACACGTGTAGGAAATTGATTATATTATCCAATTGTGACGCGTAATGTATTAATTCCTTGACCCATTGTTACTAACAATAGACGAAATTAGCATATTAATTCGAAAGTGACACAAGTTCTGTGCTTAGAAAGGAGCTGGAAGAAAAAAAGGTGTCACGAACGTCATAAGTGTATCAATAAAGGGGAATATCGCACGTAACAATCGCAAGTTAATGCGTTAATAACGATTCATACGTTTGATAGATGCATGCGGGCTGCAGTAAATGAAGCTCGTATTAGTGATGCTCACGTGAATGTGTCCGAATTAGCATAATAAACGTCACAAGGAACAAGAGGCATCGAAACTAACACAAACAGCCACACAAAGTAGTGGAGTAATCGCGGAAACAACACGTCGATAATACTGTCTGAAGGAATGAACATCACACGTAATATCCCTATAAGTGAACATCACAGGTAATATCCCTATTAGCGAACATCAAAGTTAATATCCCTAGAAGGGAACAAGGCAAAAAAAAAAAAAAAACACACATATAACACGATTCTTTAAGTGCACGTGCCAATTTCTACCCTTTTGGTGTGTGAATCGATTACTGATTGTTTTCTCCTGCGAAGTTTATTAAATGTAATGATAGCTCGGATAATTTAACGCTTCAAAATTCATTTGAAATAATGTTAAATCTATAAAATATCCGCATTTTTAACGATTAGAAAATTACTTCCGTGTTCTTGCTGTCTGTCCGTCCGTTCTGCGACGACGTGTTAATTAAAATTTACTACACAGGCGAATTTTTATAATTGTTGAGGGTATGTTAGTACACCTCAAATCCTTTATCTGTGCTGATCTGTTTATTGTATGACATTCCTTTCGCCTATGTTAACTACTTTATTGGATAGCATACCACTCATTTATGCTAATCCCACACACCTTCCGGTTGTGCTAGCTCTACTATTGAATGACATTCATTTAACATAGATTTGTGCTGATCTTACATTAGATAACATCCCTCCTATTATGCTAACCTCTTCACGAGCAGCACTTCCATCACCTGTATCAACTGCAATGCATCATGTTACCCATTAATGCTCACTCTCCTACTGAATAACACTGAGCCATTTATGCCAACTCCACAATTGAATAATACTCCTTTCATTTATTGAAAAATTCATTCCCATTTAACAGGAATTTGGTCTATCCTTTCGGGTAAACACCCTCACCTGTCTCAACAGTTCCATCAAATCTATTCTAAACCCTCGCCTCATTCTCCCTTCATACCAAACCCTCGCTTCACTCTCTCTCCCTTCACATCAAACCCTCGCTTCACTCGTTCTCTCTTCACACCAAACCCTCGCTTCACTCGTTCTCTCTTCACACCAAACCCTCGCTTCACTCTCTCTCTCTTCATACCAAACCCACGCTTCACTCGCTCTCCTTCACACCAAACCCTCGCTTTAGGGTGCGACTATGCAGACGCGAGAAAGCGAATTTTCTGAGCGAGCGAGAATATGTGGCGAGAAGCGATAAATATCAAAACCTGTCAGATATGTGCGAGAACCAGAAATTCGCTCTCGACAGCGTTATTTCTCGCTTCGCGTTTGTGCATGGTTTTCCTTTGCGAAAACTCGGGAGCGAGAGGTTGCGAAAATCGCTCGCAACCTCTCGCTCGCTCTAAATTCGCGTCTGCATAGTCGCACCCTTACTCGCTTTCTCTTCATACCAAACCCTCGCTTCACTCTCTCTCTCTTCATACCAAACCCACGCTTCACTCGCTCTCCTTCACACCAAACTCCAGCCACACCTTAATTTTCTTCGAAACTAAAGCCAACTCCACAGTTAAAATTCCGCACTCGCTCCTAAACATCCGTCCGTTTGTCCATCCGCCAAATTTCTCGAAACTAAAACAGATAGCAGAATTAAAAAGGGGGGATGATTACTGGAGAGTTCCACGCGCGCATATAATTGATTGCTAGGGTGTCCCGTCACCTTTAATTCTTTTTTCGCCCAGGGTTATGATAATAACAACTTAGAGTTTTTATAATTATCTCGTTTAAGATGACAAATAAAATTATCTCCAATCACAACTCGAATTTAATCCGCCATTAAAGTTTAACGATTGGAAGAAGATGCCACTCTTCTCTCCCTTCGCCCTTTTTTTCTGTTCCTAATATTAAATTAAAGACTTATCGACTTACACGTTCAAATAACGGATTTTACGAACCGTATCTTTACGGGTGGAGCGAGTTAAAGTGTATTTTTTTTCTTTTTATTTAAATTTTATTTTATTTTTAAAGGGGTGTTTCTCCTCCTCTTCTTCTCGGTGACCATACACACGCCATCTCTTCAGTTATTCTTGACATGTGATATACGTGACGTGGAAATTAATGAAGGAAATTGTCAATTATTTCCGTTGTAAATCCGCGCGTGAAATAACTAGCAATTTTTATTTTATTTTATTTGTTATTTCTGAATCTACGTCACGTTTTTACACCCTCCTCTCTCTCTCTCTCTCTCTCCCCCCTCCTCCCCCTCTTGCTTTAATTTATTTCGTTCGATTTGGATGTCGTTTAGCTGGGCTTGAGACGTTGAAGAAGTTTTGCTCGTGCGTGTATTGTACTTTGGCGCGTGCTAATTGGCGTCACGTGACTGACAAATCCTTAAACCGACCCCTCATTAACAGTTTACCACTGCCTCCCACCGTATGCGGAGCAACCTCCTTGCCGGTTTTAGTGGGAGCGAAGATCTTTGTGGCGGGTTCGTGAGGTTTTAGGGGGTGTGTGAGGCGTGTCACGTGGCTTTTAAGGATCCACAAGGTTTTATACAGTAATCGTTTTCGAAAAGGTTACTCATTGTTATGTCTTCTGCTTACTTTAATGGTAACTAGGGTGCCAGACGGGGTTATTTCACTTATATGAGGGTTCAGAACACCATACATGAAATTCAGTTCTCATGTATAACAAAATGTAAGGTCTTTAGGGGGTTTAAAAGCAGATAAATTCCCAGGAATCAGTGAAGAATGCCCGTTGCAAGAAGCGTAACTTCCATTTCCACGAAAGGTGGTGTGTTACCTTTCCCGGAAATGAGAGTTCCAAACCGGGTTAAAACACCTTTATACGAAAGCGAGCCCTATTATATAACAAACTATAAGGATTTAAGGGATTTAAAAGCTTATTAATCCTGAAGAATTCGCATTGCAAGACCTCCTGCCACCTTTAAAATCCGCTTACTCCGTAACAAATCAGAGCCACCCTCCCCACTTCCGCAAACTTTTTCTCCATCCAAATAACTTCCGATGGTGTTTTTTTTTTACCTCCCTCTTAATTTATTTCACCAAAAATTAGGGGGAGGAGGAGAGGAACCAGAAGTTGTATCGATCCTTAAAATCATTCAACTGTCGTCCCCGTGTAATCCCGTAAATATCTTCCTTGGTAATTTTCGTACTGGGAGAGGGTTTCAGCTTTTACTTATCGCTAAATCAGCCATGTAGAACCGAATTCCGCCATTAGGAGTCTTCATCTTTCTGACAGATCAGCGGTAAGGGGGCAAACCGAAAACGTGGTTCCCGTTTTGATAAACGTTCTTCGCTTCTTGTGTCCTCCTAAGCCTTAAGGTATTAGTGGAATAGCTCCTGCATGTCGCGAGTTGCAGCCAACTTAAGTAATTTATGTACCTCTGACCGCTTACTTAATGGATTATTCTGCTTAAGAAGGCCGCTCGCCCTCATTTACATTGGTTGCGACCGAACTCGAACTCGGAATCTACCGCAATTTTTTCCATTTTTTTTTCTTATTTTCGGTTGATTGATGGACCTGCAGGAGGTTTCTCCATCGACTTAACCGGTTTATTTTGTAAATTTTAAGGCGCTCTTAAGGAAGTCTCTGAGTTTCAAAGGAAATAAGGCTATGAGCCTTAAATTACAGTTGTTTCTTTCGCTCTGCGGATCGGCAATAAAAGGCTCTGGGGGTATGTCGAGCGGAGGAGTAGCTTTACGTGTAATTTCTTAAGGCTTTCTTGAGTTTGTCATTGAGCCTCGAATTAATTTGGGATCGTTTCCGGGTTTTTGTGTATTTTAAGGCTCTAAATAGGCTCTCTCCGCTAATGAAGCTTCCAAACTAAACCAAATTACGAGCCTTAACTTGAAACTGGAACTCGGGATCTTTCTTCTCTCCTTCAGGAATGGTTTTCGGTTGATTGATGGGCCTGCAAGAGGGGTTGCTCGATCACCCGAGTCTATTAATTTCTAACTTTTAAGGCTCTACATGGGAGAAGGTTTTAAATTTAAAGTAAAGTATGGTTATCTTATTGAGCCTTAATCTGGAATTGTTTCTTAGGCTCTAATAAAGACTTCAATGCCTTAATGTGGCTCCTCTAATTAAGAGCTAAACGTAATTAAAATAAGTCTTATCGGACATTAATTCCGGGACTCGAACTCGGAATCTTTATGTATTTCGCTCTAGAAAACTGGTGTTTCACTTGGACTCAATCGGTCGCATCGATTTTTAAGATTCTGCTAATTAAAACCCGAACGTAACCAAAATTTAGGCTACCGAGCCTTAATTTTACAGGAAATTCGCACGTTTTAGTTAAAAGAAAACACAAATTTCCTCTACTTTTTTTTTCGGAAATAACATTTTATAAGGAGGTAATTATCCAAGAATATATATTGATATATTTGTTACGTTCTACGTTACGTCTCCGTGCGTTTCACACTCGAAGTAACTCCACGTTACGTTCGAGTTACGTAAAAAATTGCAACGTCCTAAATCCACTTCTAAAATTCCTTCTCGTACCCATCTTTTCTGGGTCCCCGCGGGACTAAACAAGCATTTCCTCCTCCCTCCCTTCCTCCCTAGTAGTCGAGTCAATTCGTTTCTGCTCTCCCACATCCCATAAGAGAAAATTAATGGCGGTTCTAACATCTTCTATCCGGAATTTAAAGCGCGGTTTATTACAGCATATTCCTCCCTCAAAATTCCTGTTTTAAACGGCCCACTTAACCTTTAACCCCTTTAAAAGAAAAACTGTATCATCGGCGGTGATCATTATCTACGCGCCTGCACGCGTCAGCACGGTGGTGGTGTGACGTAATCGTACATCACCCGGGGGGAAGGTTAGAGTAGGTTATACAGTCCTTAAAATCGAGTTTATCTGCTCCGAAATGGCGGTCAAGGCGATAAAAATCGGTTCGGTATTCGAACGAGATTTATGTTATACCCGTTACGTTCGGTACTGTACTGTACGTCACGAGATCGTTACTCAAGTGCACGCTCGGTAGTAGCTATTTGTATCCCCCCACCTACGTACTTGATCGTTCGTTATGGAAGTGGGGATGACCTTATCGTCGTGCTGTCTCTTTCAGTAACAAACCAATCAGAAGCGGAGTAGTAACCACCGCCGCGAGGCGCTATCGAGCCATCGTAACGCATGTTTGCGTATCAGTGATGAGTGTGCTGTCGTCCCGGCCCGTTCTACGTCATCCGGCCTGAAGTCTTTTCAGGTAAGTGTGGAGTTTCGACCACCCTTTCTCACACGAGCCACCACCCCTTCACGTTCGATCGAAACTGTCTCTTCTCTACGCCGCTTGAACTTCGACCCTTTCCGAGTGGGTTTGTTTGCGCTCGTATGTATTATGGGGAGGGGTTACGTGCCGAATAACGTAACGACTGTTCGGTTTTGTTTGTTTTGGAAGTCGCGCTTCTCTCGATTAATCTTCTCTTCCCTGTTTGTGGAGCGCAAGTCTGGCTGTCTGGCCGATTCGTAATTTGATCCTTTAAGCCGTCATAACATTAAATACGTGTTAAATTACATTATTAAAACAGAAAAAGCGACCTGCGAATTCATCCACGCGATGTTATTTGGCCCGTATTAGATCGTCACCTAACACTTAAGGCGTAAGGGTGACAAGTGTTAGGCGTGTGTGTTACAAATTAGCAAATTTGATAGAGCATCTCGTTTAGGAATCGCACAATAGAACGGGCGACAAAGGGGAGAGTGTACGGAGAGTAAACAATGTCCCCCACCGCTACCCATTTAAATCGCTTCGAATTGTAAAAATTCCTGTCAGAAAACGCTTTGAAACGAAGTAAGGGGGAGGGGGTCGAACCAGATACAACAGAGATTTATTCTCTTCGTGACTGTTCACGTGACTCGCCCGTTTTAACAATTCTCTCCCATTCATTGATTCATCCTTGGACGGTTCTGTTTATCCCCCCCGACGTGTAGCATCAATTAAATGGCAAAAGATTTAGTGTTTGCTTAATATTTAAGTACAGACGGGGGGATATTTGCTTTAAATCTGTTTAAGTTTGATAAATAGAAGCGACGATAGACAGACGGATTCGGAATATTGAAAACGTCATTAAGGTTTATCGCCAATGGACCACTGCCAAAATTAGTGGAAAGTGATTAAGGGAGGAAAAGGAGTAGATATAACTAGATACGGGGGGGATTGCTCGAAAATAGAAGTTGACATTGAGAGATAGCAGTTAGAACGTTTGTGTGTCTGTCTGTCTGTCCCTCCCTGTGTGTAATTGAAGGTGAGAGTGGAAGGGAACCGTGCGAGTTCGTTGGTAGTAAAGTGCATGGGTGCCATTGAAAGATAGGTGGGGAGACGTCGCGCGAGGTGGATTTCGTTTAGACACTTAACTATAAAAGGTAATGGTGGAAATTCGAACGTGCGTAATACTTAGAACGTGAGGGTATTTAAATACCGAATTAGTCACCCCGTTTTAGAACAGTGTTATAAAGGGTGTCGTGTTCAGAAAGGTGAGTTTAACTTAGATTTCGGAGCAAAGTCTGAACTTTAAATGATAGAAGCACGTGAGCATTGCCGTTTGTAGTGTTTCTGAACAATACTTTTGGCTTTTTAAAACACAAATTAGTCGTTAAAAACGTGAGAGGAACCAGTTTTTCACGTGTCTCGCACATTATAACAATGCTTTGGTCGCATACGAAAATACTCAGGGTATGTGAAAAAATGTAATAATGTTCTCAACACACGAGGGGAAACACACAAAAGTGCAGTTTAAATGTTTAAGATCGTTGGCAAAGACGTGGATCAAGAAGAAACCACGCATAATTCTGACGCATATTGTTAACTCTCATCCTTATTTTACGATGCATTAACGTTACTTGGCGACAATTGCGTATAATCCCTGTCCGGAATGAGGCTTTAAACTCGTAAAATCTGCATGGACATGTGGGCAAACTGATACAGTGCCACGATAGGCCTCCCCCTTCTTTTTTTTCACTCACATTTAATGGTGGAAGAGTTTATTTTCTCGTACCTCACCAGATAACCTCCATTAAAATTCGACATATTCGGTTTTATTCCCGAAGAAGAAGAAGAAGAAGAAGACATCCCTCTCTCTCCCTCTCTCTTCCTCTTGCGTTCTCATTAATATTAAGCGGACGGGGTGAATAAGTGGCTCGTGAAATTGGTAGATACCCTTTTATATAAGTAAAGTGGATGGAATTTATTCATGGTCTGTATGACGAGCATGTTGCGGCTTTAAGAGATCTCGCGACCGAGATGAATGATCGCTAAGACAGGTTGACAGATTGTTACCTATCTCCGGCATTAAGGGCGATCGAGATTTTTAAACGAGGTAGTAGTCGTCACGCGTCTTTTTTCCCCACCAACTCCCCTCCCCCCGTACGCCCGCGCGGCTCCAACTCGGCGCGGCTTCGACACGGAGGAATTTCTAACGCGCTGTGCAAAGGGCCCGGTACGCTCGCTAAATGCGGGTTTCTGAATATTTAACGCGTTGCACGCCGCGTACCAGCGTGTACTTGGTGGTAATGATCGAATTGCATGCGCAAGGACGAACTTCACGCTTCTCCAGTTTGATTTAATTCCACGCTACTCCTCGGAGGAGGAGCGTTGCAGCGATACGATAACGTCGTTTCCGAATCTCTGTTCGTTAATTGCGGGCACGAGTTGCTTCTTCTCTCCCCCCCTCCTTCCGAAATCTTCCAGACCCGCGAAAGTGATTGGTTTTTAAAAATTTTGGATCGATTCCCGGCCAATCCCGAGCCAGTGAACACCCTAAAGCCCTTAAACAATCATACTGTTTTGGCACCTCGTAGCGGTGCATCGCGCGTGCAGGGATCGTCTCGATCCTTTATGCACGTGGGATGCCCTCACTACGTCACCGTTTTCAGATTGTTTCGAGACCGATAATTTGTTGTGGGGCCGAGTTTATTGTTTGGTATCGATCGATGGTTGCCTCGTTACACGCGTGACGATTTCCATTACGTTTCCGTTTCTCCCCCTTCCCCCGCCACTGTGGCACACATATATATATACACAAACAATATTTTTAACGTCGCTTTATATATATATAAGTTGTTGATCCGTCGCCATCCTATAATTTCATCCGGAAACGCCTTCAATTAGTGGAGATCTGGCAAGATTATTCCATTAGGGAGCACCGTCCCTTCTCCTGTACAAAACTCCACCCAACTCTGCTTCCTCCAGACGATAGATTTGTCTTTATTTATCCAACGGATTCCACTTGGTGTCGTAAAAACGGATATTTGGAAGTCTCAATAGAAGATAGCGTCACTTTAATTCCCTCCAAAAGGTTATCGTATCAATCGAAAGCGAAACTTGCTTGTTCCGTGTCCAGTTCAGCGTGTAGAGAGATACCAAAAATGCGATTACTGCACGTTTCTTCTTCTATAAATCGGTTTGCCTAGGAGCTTAGAGGGGAGAAAATCGTTTTTTTCTTCATCTCTTCTTTTCTTTTCGTTTCCTTTCTTTTTCCTAGAAACGTACAGGGCGGAGATTGTGAGCTCCCCGCTGGCTTGGAAACTGCGACGCGACTAATCGCCGATCTCGCTAATCTCGCCGGGCGACGTCGCGCGGTGGGTGGAGCGCGAACTCGAGTAACACCGCGATCGCTGCCTGTAACAGGAAGTCGTTTATATTATTGGCAATCAACTAACTGTGGAGAACGGCCATATAATTGCCGAAAGAGATTTGCACCGCGTTAACCTCAAGGATTCCTACTGTAACTAAAGACTCTGCGCTAAAGTTTCGTGAGAGTCGGCAATCCCGCCTCCCACGCGGTGGCGATTTTTCGCCGCTCTTTCGTACAGTACTGTACTGTACAGTACATCCGGCCGGAAAAATCGCTCGCGGATCGGTGGGTGCCTTCCCTCCTACGTGCGCCTTCGCCTTTCCCCCACCCCCTCCCCCGCGGATACGGTGGGAGACGGCACTTATCAACGTGACGGATCTAGCGTGCGGCTCGGAAAACTCTCGCTCCCTCCTCGCCTCCCGCTAGTGGACTCGTCTCGTGTGACGTCATCTGTGTCCGACCGTAAATCTAGTCGGCTGTTGTGTCTACAAACCCGAGAGAAGCGACGCACGGTACTGTCACTGCTAAACAGGTTAGTTTCTTGGAACGTAATTTCCACCCCCACCCCCCCGTATCTGCCGGTGCCCCGGCTCCGTCAGTCACCCCCTTGACGGAAAATATAGACCTTCGATTAGTCACGTGTTTTAACCACGTGTAATTTATTTATTTGAATCCCACAAAGTGTTTTTTCCCTCCTCCCTCCCTTCCCTCATTAATTAAGTAAATGCCTGCATGGATTTTCTTGTTCCCCCCCTCTTAAGACGTATCCAATTAGCCGAATCGGTACGTTTGTTTTATTATTATGAGGGCCATTATTATTATTATTTCGAGTTTCGTCAAACGTGCTTCGTCACGTCCTTGGGCATTAACCCATACCTCGTGGGATTTGACGTTTGAGAGTTCACTCGGTGTGCCAACAGTTAAGCGTTCTCTCAACCTTTCGCTCGTTGTCTACTCGGGGGGTGCTTAAGATAATCAGACACTGCCCTCCTCCAGGCTCATCTGGTAGGAGGATTACTTAGGAATATCTAACCGATGTAAGTGTTGTTAATCTAATTAGAAGCCCCCAAATAACTTTCCCGGTGTTGAATTCCTGTTTAAGAAACCATTTCCAGCACGGATAATCGATTATCTTCTTATCTAAAGGGCGGATAACCCGAAATTCCGGGCGTATTGGCCCCCGTCAAATTAAGTAGATAGAAAAGAGGAGGAAGTTAAAGTACACATAAAAAAAAAAGAAAGGAAAGGAAAAAAGGGAAGAAAAGAAAACGAAACAAAGCAGGAGCTGCCAGTTAGTCCATTCGGAAATGGGTGTTTTCGTCCCAGGGGAAGCTGACCTTAGGGCTAGAAAAAGGGAGAGCTGCAACTGTTTTGTCGAACTCTGTGACGTTCAGGTAAACACATCGAGGCTCGGAAACACTTCCCCTGCTAAGAAATGCCATTTTTAAAATTGTATCTTTAAAAAAAAAAAAAAAAAAAACAGAAGGAAAGAAAGAAAATGGCGTGGCAGTTTCGCATGTCTTGTCTTAAATCCCTCTCCAGAGTGGCATCTGAACTCCCACGAGAGGGTACTTAGTTACGAGGTGTAAAGTAATAGAAATGCACCATAGATAATGTGTTTCACGCCTCATTACTGATAGTTAAATTGTGTTAGTTTGCCTCACGATTATGATGGTGTGTGTGTGTGTGCGCGCTCCTCGATCATAAGGTTACGGATTAAGGCATTTCAATCAGTGGGGTACCTGATTTTATTGGGTTTTTCCCCCTTCTTTTAAAATTGAATGCTCTTCCACCTCCTTTAGAAAACCTAAGTGCGTGGTGATCATGTTTCGTAATTTGAGGCGATTTTCATAGATGATGAGGCACTATACTGGAGAATTTCATGTTTGCAAGCTCGCTCTACACGAAACTGTGTGCTCTTTTTTTTGTGTTGCGTGCCAAACTGCACAACTTAGAACAGTCGCAGCACTCCTCGAGACTATGCAAATATGTTTAAAGGCTTTTCTTCGCCATCCCTCCACTCCACGCCCCCCATCTCTTTTCCGGATAATCGAGTTTCTTGGAAAGTTCCCACTCGAATGAAGCGAAAACGCGAAGAATTCGAGGGTTTCGAAGTGCTAATCTCGAGATAAAGTTGAGGAAGTGAGGGAGGAAAAAAAGCGCACACCAACTCGTCGACTTTGTGTTGGAGAGTAGGCGCCTGTTTCGGACGTTCTCATTGTTCTACTCGTCCCGCGCGCTTAACCACTTCACCACTAACTTGTGACAGTTTGGAGTGGGAACCGCTCTGCTCTTGACAGCTGGTAGACGCGCTTTAAAACGTCACCAATGTCGCGCGTAGGAAGGAATCGGGTAACGTCACCTGTTAGTATCCCCCTCCCCCCTGTGTTTCTCGAACGGATTTGGTGCGGGGGTGGAGGCTCCTCCAAGGGGTATAAAGACGTGGAAATATGATAAAAAAAAATATGCAGTTATCGTGGGCCGCAACAATAGAATAAGGTGGACCCATTCATCGGTTTATACCGGGGTGGAAGACAAGCGTTTTCTCACAATGAGAATCCACAGGTTTCATTGTGGCTACTGCAGTCATGGTGCGAAGTTGATAAGAGACTTAGGGCCTCTAATCGGATGACGTCTTCTCCGAAAGTTTTTGAAAAGACCAGATTTTCACTTCCACAGGGTCACGAGCTTGCTCTTTGCTTCGAAAAATTGATACGGTTGATTGGGGGAGAGACTTTCGAGTAGTTTATGATCCTTTACACAATTCTGTTTTCTTTTTATATTTGTATAATGCTCGAAGAGATTACGAAAAGTTCGGCAGAAAGTTTAGTTCTGTTTCACTTCCAGAATTCTTATTTTATTCTATTTTTTTTTTTGGTTCCATTCTTATGATTTCTCTTGGAGGTTTCGTGTAGGAACTTGGCCATTTTCTATGGGCACTTGGAGATTTCGTGTAGTAAGTTTCTAGCGTAATCTGTACGTGTTTTAGGGGCGATTCTGTGTAGTTTCTACTGTTTGGTCTTTCATATAATGGGAAATACCTTAAAAATGCGATAATTCTTTTGTTTCGTGCAGTTTTCTATTTGTTTCTGATCGAAATATACCTCAGATTTGTGACTAGAATGGGTATTTTTCACGTTTTTAGTTCATATCTACGATGTGGATTCTTGAATTAAATCTGATTTTGGGAGAAATTCCGTTGACATGGGCTAACTATACCTTATTCCCATGGTTATGGTTGATTCAGATCAAGAACCTTATATAGTTCAACCTCTAAACAACGGCCACGTTTTATGTTTCCGCCAGTGTCCGTTTTAACAGGTTTGAACCTAGCTCTATATATTTCTAGACTCGTTTTTTAAATAATCCGCCATTTAAAACTGTAGTAATAACATCACACTAGTGGAATTTTATTCAGTTATTAGGCCTCTTATTTATCTTATCGTTCAAAAAAAAAAAATCCTGTTCGACAGGGTTCAAGCTCTCATTAATAAGGAAGAAATGGTAATTCTGCTTGGCCTTCGCCTTAACTATCGACATTCTATGGTATTTTTAAAATGATATTTTCCTCGAGAATGTAAAAATTTGTATCCTTTCAACCTTCTAGTTCCCTTTTGTTCACCCATGCGTGAATATCCTCCTCATTTCTTCCTTATCGGATTATACTAGATACGGGGGAAAAAACTATGCCTGTCTGATGGTAACCGGATTCTACAACAGGAACCAAACTAAACACCTCTCTACAACGGACGAAGGAAACCTCTACTTTAATTAAGACACTCCAAATCTGCCACAAACCCCCCCCCATTTTCGTACTCGGCTTTGCAGACAAATGGATGTTATACATAAAGCGCGAAAGGGGTCGACCTCTCTCTCTCTCTCTCTCTCTCTCCTGTCAGATGTTTGTTGGCACGAGCGACGTGTCCTAGTCATTAATGGATATCGTGTAGAGGCGAACAAGTAACAAGAATGAATTATTCAAGAATATATAAACGATTCATCCTTATTATAAACGCTCTAATTAACCATGTTTTCTCGGCTTTACCACACACGCTTCGTCCCCTAACGTTTGCCGGTATGATAGATAGGCAACAGATACGGAGCATCGACGTCACACACAGTAATTAGGCAGATGCACCGACTAATGATTGATAAAGCCCCTCTTCTATCATCGCTTAAAAATCGTCATAACTTTGTCTGTACGGCGGGGTGTTTGTTTTTATTCCCCTCCTGTTGTATGCAGGGGTGAAACGTCATTATACCCAGTTTTCTGTGTGCACAATGGCACTCGTTGCGCCCCGTTGCCTCGGAGTTAATATAATAACCGGCTTAATGCACCAGCGGTTAATTAGTTTGATCTGCGATGACGATTAACATATTTTTCAATTGTTTAAAAATTCGAAACTGTTCGGGTGACGTGGTTTCTTTTTTCAATTTCTAACCCACTTCAGCAGGCCGAAGATGTTAACTGCTTATACGTTAACTCGGTTTCTAATCCCTTTAAGGGGTGAATTCGACGGTTATCCTAATTAAAACTCTCTTGTCTTTTATGTAAACCGTTCAAGGGGGTGGTTTTTCTTCGTGTAACCCGCTTTAAATAACAGAACAATTCGATTTATCGGTACACTCTTTCTTTTTTGAGGTGTTGGCGCGTTTAAAATCGAGTGTGTACTTTACAGAAGGGTGTTCGTCGATAAGAATACCAGATTTAAAATACTCAATGGTTCACCAGTTGATCAAACTACTGAACACTGGTGGTTGGTGGTGGTACGGCGCCCGGCCAACACGTTTACCCGGTTTTCTTCAAATGCCTAACACCTAAACAGGGGCCAGTACCCTGTAGAAAGTCTCCCTCCTCCTCCTCGACACCTGTCGAGTAGCCTTATTCCATCAATCCAATCCTGAACCGCGCTCAATAAACACCTCCCACAAAAAGGTATTTTTCCACATAACCCATTTTTAATATAGGATTTAAAAGAAACCCTTTGCGTGCTCTCGGCTCCAACCCCCTCGTTTTTTTTAAAAGGCGTTAACGGGTTAATGCACCGGTGAATAACAAGTTAGATCCTCGATTACTATTGTTTAAAAATTTTTCTAACCATTCAGCTGGAGATCCTTCGGAACTATTTTTCTATCCGGTTTTAACAGGAAAAGTCGCACTGCTCCTCTCCCGTGTTGAAAGGAGCCAAGTTTTGGTTCGGTTTCCCGTTCCCCTCCCATGCTTTAAAGCAGTAAATCATCGAGTTTAAAGTCCATAAAACGTAAAATTAGTTTGCACAGTTAACTGAACGATTGTTAAGTTTTAAAGGGAGAGAGAAAAAAGGGGAGGAGAGAAAATATACTTATATTCGTGATCGGGTATTTGCCCAAACGACCGTTTTACTCGGGTCGTTACGCTCTGACTATTAAAATATTTGCTTAATACTGTGGCAGTAGTAGTAGTAGTCGATACCGTAAACACACGCATAAACAAGTTGCGTGTCGATACTTTTTTTTGTATGTGTGTAAGGGGGAGGAAGTTCCTCGCGGACCTCGTTTCTTAAAACTTGTTCGGAGTAGGAGGGTGATTTACTTTAGTTCTGTTTTTCCTCCCTCCCCGTTACTAAAGTAGCACAATGGAGAGAAGCAACCATGACCTAGAACTTGAAAATCAGGTAACGAACCGGTCGCATTTTAGAGTATTTTGATTTGATTTTTCTTATCGGAAACTTGTTTTTCGTAACTTAGTTAAGGAAAAACGTTACGTCTCACGATATTACCTCGAGGTGTTTAAGATTCCTGTAGTCGTACAGCAGCTCGTTTGAATTTTTATACGGTTGGATATAATGGGGAAAATTAGCGCCAAGTGGAAATTGACGCCAAGTAAAAAGTGCGCCAAGTAAAAGTTGACGCCAAGTAAAAAAGTGCGCCAAGTAAAAAATGACGCCAAGTAAAAAGTGCGCCAAGTACACATTTTACGCCAAGTCAAATATGCGCAAAGCGATGTTAACTCCATTTTTTTTTTTTGGTCGATCTGACGTTACACATTGTATTTAACGGGAGGAAGAGACTGAATTAATGATAGGTTCACACAGTTAACCGGACTGTTACGCGCTTTATCGCCGCGTAACAGTCCGGCGAGTAACCCGAGGACGATATTTGGTGAGAACTGCTTTGCACCCGGTTGACGTGTTTATAAATCCGATAGTAGTGTGACGTTTAATCGTCTCGGTAAGTGGCACTGGCGGGGTAAAGTGTTCCTTCCTGCGAAATTTCAAACTGTGTCATCAACTTTCGTTGGAGGGTCATCATCATCGTCGCCGTCGTCGTCTCGTCTCTGATCTTCCCCCTCCCCTCGTGACGTTTTTAATAGGTCAGCCGTGAGGGGGGGTCCCCGCTCTCGATCTAAATATTTTATCCCGGAAACAAAATTAAAAATAGATAACTTTGGCAGCTGATGAGTGTGCCGACCGGAAATGACGCGCGCGCGCGCTGCCACCCTGCGTCATTTCCGGCCGGGCGACAGATGTTCGGGGATTCATTTACGGGCCGAAGATCACCGCGCGAGCTCAACGCCCCTCCTCTGGGGTCAAGGTAAAATTACTTCTAGAAGAGAGCAGGAAACTAAATATACCCGCCGTTTAGGGAATTTGAAAATCAAGGGAAGAAATTCTCCTGTTTTTCTGCTTTTCAAACACGCTATCGTCCAGCTCCTCCCGGTTAAGCGGGAGAGTGTACGCCGCTCGCGTTATACGAGCACTGTACGGAATGCCAGCAAAGTTTAACGCTTTACTTCGCACGTTCTCGCCGAAATTCGCTTTTCCGGGCCGGACTGGAGCGAAGCACGCTCTCCCGATTTACCGGAATCTCGCGCTCGTGCGTCTTTTAATGTCCGCCCTCCCGATTATACGTGCGAGTTTTGTGCCGATGACTTGCGTTTCTTCTGCACTTTTTTTTTTTAGATTCTTTTTCGTTCTCGGAACGGATTAAAAAGCGCAAACGTTCGGGGTGGACGTTTAATGTCCGGCTTCCTTTAACATGCAGATAAACGCAAGAGTATTATCTTTAGCTGTGCGATATTTTTAGCTGCAGTATCTATAGGTGTACGGTACACAAGAGAGCTTGTACGAGATTAAGGAAGAGCACGTAAACAAGTTATTCGCGTGTTTTAATCCCTCCTTCGTGTAATTTATCCCTTTGCATCATCCTCCGTTTCCTCTTTGTTTCCAAACGAATTTGGGCGGAGGGGAGGGATCTCGTATCTTCAATAAACTGGAGATTTTTTTTCCTTTTCTCGCCGGCGTACGAAAATCTTCTATTAATAAATACGTTTACCCCGCGGCTCCGCCCAAAGTGTTTTTACTTGTATCAGATTGTACATCTTAGTTCCTTTTAAGTCTTCATCCCTCCGTTAAAAAGAACAGAGTTTGCTTTATAAACTTGACATTTTCTACTCTCTCCCTGCCATTTTAGATTGAAGAACGGTCGTATTGAGAAAAAGAAAATGCCCGGAAATAGAAACTAATGTTGGAATTTCTCAGAAATTTTAAAAATAGAAGAGGGGGAAGAGGAAGATGCTCGCACTTGCATGATGCTTCTACAAGGAGATACTCTCCTAGCAGAAGCATTCTGGGGGTGCCACGGCTTTGTAGAATGTATCTACTAGGAGTATAAGCATTCTGGGGGGTGCCACGGCTTTGTAGAATGTATCTACTAGGAGTATAAGCATTCTGGGGGTGCCACGGCTTTGTAGAATGTATCTACTAGGAGTATAAGAATTCTTGGGGTGCCACGGCTTTGTAGAATGTATCTACTAGGATTATAAGCATTCTGGGGGTGCCACGGCTTTGTAGAATGTATCTACTAGGAGTATAAGCATTCTGGGGGTGCCACGGCTTTGTAGAATGTATCTACTAGGAGTATAAGCATTCTGGGGGTGCCACGGCTTTGTAGAATGTATCTACTAGGATTATAAGCATTCTGGGGGTGCCACGGCTTTGTAGAATGTATCTACTAGGAGTAGAAGCATTATGGGGGTGCCAGGCTTTATAGGATTTAATTGTAGAACGAAATATTTGAGAGTCGAGCCGAGCTGACAGAACTTTCTTTCCTGTAGAGAAACTGTCACTGGAGAATGATAGACGACATTAAAGTCACTTCTACTTAAGTCGATACACAATATGGAAAGCCTTTCTATACTTGGACATTTTCAATCGATAGAAAATCGCTTTTAATGAATGGTTAGAACCTATCCCGAATCTAATTTAGTCATTTTGCCGTCTAACCACGCTCCGCGTATAACATCCGCAAGCGTTATATGGAGGTTCTCGAACCCCGTCTGTTCGACTAATTTGATTGAAATTCGATCGCTGTGACGCTATCAAGCTAATTCGTGAATTGTAAATGAAAAAATTGCTTCGTAGAAGGGTGGAAGGTAAGTTAAACGAGTGTTATTCTGAGCGTTTCATTAAAGATTACCGTTCTTAGTAGACTCGCATGGTCGACCAACCTGTTCTTCTCCAAGTTAACATATCGGAGGTATCACGTCACAAATCAGCCAAAGCCAAACTACACGGCCCAAGAGATTAAACAGTGGCCATTAAACAGGGCTCTGTTCTCTAATTAAATCTGTACGGCGTCGACCTCTCGCGCGGGGGGAGACAGCGAAGTCGTTTTATCGTCCCTTCTCTCGATTGCGACCCCATAAATCTCCATTCGGTGCGTGGAAGTCAATAAAATGCGTACAATTAAGGGCCCCATTCCCGTCTCGACTCGTAATTAGCGATTTTTGGACTGATCTGTGCCGGTAACCAGGTGGTGGAGACGATTAAAACTCCACTCGCTTCCTCCTGAGGCTCGTTAGAATCCCTGCTTCCGAACGATAAGAAGTGGGAAAAAGCCTCTTTTCCAATCCTCAGCGCATTATAAAAGAGTAAAGCAGATGAGATAACGCCTAGTAAAAGGTCGTTAATTACAACTAGAGTGAGATTTTGGATCCTGTTGGAGCCTTACGAACAGATAAAGGATGGCTTATACCAAAAGTCGAGAGGGGCATTCTATTGTTAAGGTAGGCTAAATGCAAGAATTGCTATCTGTGATGACGATTGCACGCATCGCCGATCTTCAAACTAGTTTCGGATCCCCAGAACAATCCTGGAGGACCCGGATCATTGCGGCTCCTTTGTATTCTTTCACCTAATTTAAATATTCCCAGTTAAATTGGCACAAAAGACTGTTGCCCTCACGCATTCTTCGTATATCCCACCCTCTTTTCTTGCTCACAATAAATTATTTACATATAGATTTTTTTTAATATATGATAAAAGCAAATATTCCGTGACAGGAGCGGTTCTATAAGGGTGCATGACGGAGCGTATACGTGACAAGCGATGAAAGCATCGCAGCATTTACCCATCGCACGAATATTTTCACTCGCATTGTGCTTCAAAAAATTGCTCTTCTCGACGTCATCTGCATCCCGGCTCTGGCATAATTGTTTGATTCGCGTGAGCCACCTTTCAGGGGGGTCATTTTCCAACCCGTTTACGAACGGACATGTAATGTTTCTATTAAATTTTTCCCTTTTTTCTTCTTTCTTTTTTCCTTCTCGCATGCATTGCTCTTCCCTTCGGGTACGCCACACTGTAATGTATGGCTGAAAATCCTGAGGGGGACGTTGTAACTTCTATCTTGTCACTGCAGATGCTCCAGGTTTAGGAGGAGATAAAAACCATCCAACTCTCGTTTCCGCTTTTTCCTTCTTCCTCGTTTTCTTTCTGGGAACATCTGGAAGGAAGCTGCGATTCGGCCATGCGTGACCTTATAAGTCTTGACCTCTTAACAATTACCTTTATAGCCCCCGCGAGGTTCCGACTTCTCCCAAATCTCCGTGGACCAAGCCAGAATGCGGGTTTCAGAGCAATGACCTTATCTGCCATCTGCAGCAGTCTTAATCCCGTCCGTACGTCGGTCCGTAACTTTGGACTTGCATAGTTTTATAACTTTCCACTTCGCATAGTTGGCAGTGTTGTGTTTAGCCCCTGCAATAAGGGGCATAGCGATCTTTCGGAGCGTAACGCATCATACTTCATTCATTACACGCATTCGAGGATCTGCATGCCGATGCTCCTGGAAAAGCGGTGAAGCGGCAGTTCAACAGCAATACTTCCACTTTTGTTCCTCTCCGGAGACCCGCTATTTTATTGGATTTGAACAAGCGAGAAATTTATAGGAGTTACGCAGGCCACATCGATAAAAAGTAACCAAAAAACCGGTGATTTGTACTCTATTTTTTTATATTTTTATCTCGTATAACCGCAATCCCGTTTCTACCGAGAAAACAGGTAGAAATGCCTTCTAAACTTCACCCGATTACATCCCATCTCTGCGGCAAAGTTAGCTTTCCAGGGGCTGCATATTCATCATACGCTGGCAGGGAAGTGATCATTCCCTCGAGCTGCGGATGGGGGAAGTAGTAGAACCTTCCTCGTGAAAAATCGTCTCCATCAGCAGCTTACCCCGCGGGTTTTCTGTATCACATAGAAAACCCGCGGACAGTTAGATCGTGGATGGAGATAGGAAAGGACAAACTAATGACCCCTCCTGTCATATCGTATCTCCGGACGAGCTATCACGGACCTCACTATTATGTGGCCCAAACAGTTCTAACTCACCCTGTCACCACCTGGCCCTGATTAATGGCCGAGTTCTCCCCCGAGGGGTTGTACTCGCCTCCATTACTGACCCGTCGACTTCCTTTACAGCTCCCAGATGTCATCAAATAGAAATGTCGCCACGTCCGAAAGCGTTAATTGTAACACATACGCCACATAACCTAACCCCCGTTTCGGACGCTGCCCCGCTTACAAAGGGGGCCGTTTTGCAAGGGGCACCACAGTTTGAAAGGTGTGAAGAAAATTGGAAACGATAAGTTAATGGATAATGCCCGGGGATAAACATTAATTAAAACCTGTTAATTTCGTTCAAAAAATTCCATTTTCCTTTTTCCTAAATGCGTATTTACTCCTGTCTTCCTGTGGGGATTACAGGGATAAAGAGCATTAAAAGTTGTAAAAGAAAAAAAAAATAACGTGGGCCCGCACGCGCTTTACAGTCGAATTAATATTTTAAATTGCTGTAGATTCACTCTCTCTTCCCCCTCCTTTTTGCAGTCTCCTGTCGATTTTTAGCATTAAATTTGTAATTTAAAAGCCGTGGCGGTTGTAAATTAAGTTTTGAAAACTTAGAAGCAACAGTATCTTAATCGTAATTTACTCACTCAACGAGCGACAATGGATTTAATTGTTAAATTAGGCTTCAGATTACAGTGAATAATACATCTTCCTATGTCATGAAAGCGACGTTGTGTGTTTCATTTTTGTTTATTAAAAGCAACAATTATGTAATTCTTCTTCTACTTCTTTCTCCCCTACTGTAACTAACAATACAAAATGTAACATAATCTGTTAATTAGTTAAGAGTTTCAATTAAATTTTTATCCATTACAGAATTAAAGTCTCCATTGAAACAATATAAATTGAGTCTTTTCTTTTTTTAAGTTATAAAATTCCTCATAAAGTTTTTGTAGCTTAGTGATATCGGTCTTCTAAATCCAGTAATTTAAATAAATTTCTGCTTTTTAATTATTAACATAAATAATATATATTACAATAATGAAATTAATTCTGTGCATTACAATAATTCAGTAAAATCAATAACGTTCAACAGTTCAACATAAATTTCGTACGTTACAACAATGCAAGCGAATCGTGTACGTTACAACAATGCAAGCGAATCGTGTACGTTACAACAATGCAAGCGAATCGTGTACGTTACAACAATGCAAGTGAATCGTGTACGTTACAACAATGCAAGCGAATCGTGTACGTTACAACAATGCAAGTGAATCGTGTACGTTACAACAATGCAAGCGAATCGTGTACGTTACAACAATGCTGGCGAATTATGTACATTACAACAGTGCTGACGAATTGTGTACATTATAACAGTGCTGACGAATTGTGTACATTATAACAGTGCTGACGAATTGTGTACATTACAACAATGCCGACGAATTGTGTACATTATTACAACAATTCTGACGAATTGTGTACATTACAGCAATGCCGACGAATTGTGTACATTATTACAACAATGCTGACGAATTGTGTACATTACAGCAATGCCGACGAATTGTGTACATTATTACAACAATGTTGACGAATTGTGTACATTACAACAATGCCGACGAATTGTGTACATTATTACAACAATGCTGACGAATTGTGTACATTACAACAATGCTGACGAATTGTGTACATTACAACAATGCTGACGAAATGTGTACGTTACAACAATGCCGACGAATTCTGTACATTACAATAATGCTGACGAATTGTGTACATTATTACAACAATGCTGACGAATTGTGTACATTACAACAATGCAAGCGAATCGTGTACTGTACGTTACAATAATAGAATTATATTTGCACCTTTCAACATCGAATCAAGGATTCTACGTATTTAACGACGTCTCTTAAATCCGTCGGACTTTTAACATCATTCTATACCTTTTTCTCGACTTAATTTTTATCCCTATAATATTTTAACTACAGAATCTAGTTTTTCCATATTTTTTCCCCAAAACGGTAAAGTAACAACAGCAATAATTCACTTCCAAATCTGCCAGCCGTCCACACTTTTACACACACACACACACACACACTCTCTCTCTCTCCACGCAAATGATAACGGAAAAATCGCAGCGTTACGAAGCGTAACCCGATACCCGCAGATTTATCCACCAGCGCGACGTTTCCGCCGATTATAAAATTTCAAATTATCAATAAACAAAACCGACGTCACACGGGCGGGGGTCGAGCCTTTTATAATTAAACATCGCGGCAAAATATAGCCTATATATAAAATATATATATAAAATTTTTTTTCTTCTTAAATCCAAAAATCGAAGTATATTCGATACCGCGCGGTGGTTTTATGTTGATAAGATTTTTCTTCGGTCGTGTAAGGGATGACATTTTTAGAGATTGCGACAAGAAATTTAATAACGCTACGAGATGGGGAGAGGCGAAGCGAGATGGGATATTCTATAACTTTACAATTCAGCCGTCGCTTGGCTACAAACTGTATTTATGTTCACACCAAGTCTATCCTTAATCTCCTGGACGGTTCCGGGTTCGGATTTCATGTACTAGTAATATTAAACATGGGATTTAAGTTCGCCACCCGTACCTCCCACCTACCTACTCAGATACATAGTCATAGCTATTTTTTCAGTTTTCTATTTCTTCAATATCCGGTTTCTTCAATTTATTATTCTTTTCGGCTCGTTATTTTTTTCCTCTCTCTCTCTCCTCTTCCTTGTGTGAAGTTTATGGAGTTAGCAAAATTAATTATCTTCATTTTATTACTTTTTTTTAAAGTTCTCTCGCGTGTCGCGAGTCGTTCTCGCTCGCTCTTCTGCGAGACTTGTTCTTTTTTTTTTTTTTTTTTAACGATTCGATTCGGTTACGTTTCGGCATTTCCGCATAAGTTTCGTACGTTACAACAATGGTTACGGTGGACGATTGCGGAGTGAAAATTTGTTTAAACTAAATTTCCTTTGTTTATTTTCTGGCGAGGATTAATTAGCGAGAGATAGTCGCCGCGATTTCTCACGCTACGAGGCAAAAGCTAAGAGAATTAAAGTTTTATCGCCGTTTACTATAATAAATTAATGAATTAACACGGTAAGAATTTCGGTGAATTTGTTTTGTTAATAGTTTTCAGTCCAAGCGGAGAATAAAATTCAAATCGTTCTGTTTTTCATAAATCGCGTGTCGTCGAGCGATTTTTTCTGTTTTAAAAAATATATGTGTATTTTCGCACTCGAAGTTAACTATGACGCTTACAGACGGATAATCGAGGGGATTTGAATAATTAAAAATCGAATTAAGCTGTGAGATAGCGACGAAAACGTATAAAAAGTCGCGTCGCGTCGCTCCGATTCCCGCGCGATCGATTTCCCTCGCTTCCTAATTTATTCCCTTACAACTTATTATCTTTTTCATTATCATTTTGTACCGGGGTATATTTAATTTCTTAACATCTTGCCGCGACATAATATCATCCGCCGAGGACACACCGTTCCATTAAGAGACATTAAAATGCCTTTTTTCTCCCCCCTTCCAAATCCGATTTATACTGTTTTTTTTTTTAATGCACGTGCCGTTCGAACGCATGCCCCGTGCACATGGAAATTGTTTTCCTAAGGGAGAGCCTCTTTTCTTCTATTTTTTTTTTTTCCGGCCGTACACGGGTGGACTCGGTGGAGAAAATAAGAAAATAAAAACACGCGATCAATTTCTCAACTGTCTCATCTATCATTCTAAAACACCTAACATTACTTTCTTGTATGTACAGGCCCTGGAACGTTACAAATGTCGAGGATGGAAACGTGGAAATCCAATCCTCGTACTCAGATCTACCTGCCGAAACAGCAGACGTCGTCATTTTTACTACCCTACGTTTACCTGAGGCACGTACCGCATCGGAGGATTCTTTCTAAGGTATTCCAGGTGAGTTTACCACGTTTCTTTCACTATTTTCTTTGTTGCTTTTAAGGCAAATTCGATTTTTTACGTTTCGTAAATGAACCCCGAATGTATTAAAAATCGGTAAAGGCGCAGAAAATTTAGTTCTAAGTGCACGTTTTCGGCTCTTTTCTACTATAATTAACCCTTTTCCTTGTTACCTCCCTTTCAAAGTAGACGAGTTCGAGTCTGATGGCCGGGTAATTTAAGTGTTTTTAATTATAAAAAACGCGATTTTTATTCATCCGATACCTACTTCATTTATTTTTTTGGAGGTTTTTAAGATTTTCGGGACAAACAAGGTGCTTACTTGCAAAATATCGAGATGTGTTTAGGTTTACGCAACCCCTGTTGGGCAAGACTTGCAAATTTATTCTTTGTTTATTACTCAAAAATTAAACTTCTAAGTATAGAATTTATACCTTAATTTAAGTAATTTCGTCACATCTGCCCGCATGCTGTGTTTGTTAATAATTCGAATTTGATATAGTCAATAGAAACGACATGGTTACACGCTCTGTACTCTTCTAAATTTAAGTTATCAGAAATCGTATACTGTAAAATTTAACTGTTTACTTAATTAGTTATTTTATAATTTATATTATTGTCGAAATGTATTGAAATGTACAGTACAAGTTATGCCTTACATTGTTGTCGAAATGTACAAATTTACGTTACACGTGGGTAATGAAATGTACAAGTTATGCTTTACATTGTTGTCGAAATGTACAGAAATTAGGTTACACGTGGGTAATGAAATGTACAAGTTATGCTTTACATTGTTGTCGAAATGTACAAATTTAGGTTACACGTGGGTACTGAAATGTAAAAGTTATGCTTTACATTGTTGTCGAAATGTACAGAAATTAGGTTACACGTGGGTACTGAAATGTACAAGTTATGCTTTACATTGTTGTCGAAATGTACAAATTTAGGTTACACGTGGGTACTGAAATGTAAAAGTTATGCTTTACATTGTTGTCGAAATGTACAAATTTAGGTTACACGTGGGTACTGAAATGTACAAGTTATGATTTACATTGTTGTCGAAATGTACAGAAATTAGGTTACACGTGGATACTGAAATGTACAAATTTGCTCTACATTGTCGAAATATACAAATTCTGGTTACGATTGTTGCCGAAATGTACAAATTACGCTGCACGTGGTTACCGAAATGTACAGATAATCCTTTACACGGTTGAAAGGTACAAAAATTAAATGTTTTTTCACATTTTAACAACAATATAAAGTCATTTTATTGTCGAAACGTGGGGAAATACGCTTAACGTTGTTATAATATACAAAAATCCATTAAATTTTACGAACTTAAATAAAATATAAAGCACCACGTTTTATATTCCGTCGGAACTATTATTTATAGTTTATATACTTCAGTAACAATATAAATTATCGCACTTTAGCTAAAATAGAAGGCATAAAATGTAATTTATAACTATTATTAAAGATTCATAGATTTAAGGAACGGGATTTAAGGCATCGTACGAAGCCTTTCGAACTCCAAAAAAATAAATAAATGCCCAATTAAAGGCGCATTAAAGCTTCCCGATTCGAGTCGTACTTAAAATCTTGACCTCCCACCCACCCCTAATTTAATAATATTCAAAATTATCCGCTTTTCGGTTCGAGTTTTCAAATTTTTCTCTACTCCCTCTCCCTTCAGGAAACACGCTAATGCTTTTACTGTCCGAGACAATTTTCTTTGATAAATGTTCCAACTCGGTGATACAATTCTTTTTATTGTTGGAAAAACGTTAATGAACACCATCTTATTACTTTTCTGGAGATATCGCGATCGTGCGGATGGGGAAAAAAAAGACCGTATCAGATGTGCCCTCCATTTAGCGATTCCTCCTCCGCTGTATTCGAGGTTCGAACGTGTCATTCCATTCCGATCCCCCCCGCTAACAGGAAGCGAATCGAAACTACATCCTGCGAAAGTGCGCCGCCCCGTGACGCGTGACGATTTCGATATTTTTAACGTGACACTTTATTAATAACAAGAAAAGAAAGAGAGGAAAAAAGAATTTATCGTCTCCGAGTGTCACGCGGATGCGTTAGATACGCGCGTGCACGCACCGTATTTCCGTGCCACCGTTTACTCTCGATTTATTTATTTATTTATTTATTATAATTTGCTCCCCCCAAATTTGAATGGTCCTAATTCGACGCGTCGTTAAGCACGCGGGGGAGGAGGGGAGGGGGAGAAGAATCGATTAACGTTACGCGTGAGATAATTGGTTTAAGACGTTTCTTTCGCGAAATTGGCGAAAAAATATTCTGGTATTTAATTAGTTGGCAGAGCGGCCTAACTTTCGACAAATTGCGTGTAATTCGGTACGTGTTACGCGGGGGGAGGGGGAGGAAAGTAAAGAAGAAAAAGCCACGTTTGCGGGACCGCCGGTTCTCACGTGCGTTCCGCTTTTCGACGAGAGGGAGGGGGGAAATCGTGACCGGGCCGCGCCACGCAAGCTATCAGCGAGATAATGATCGTGATGTTTTAGTGACGTACGCGGCAACGTGACGCGAATAACGAAAGGGAGCGGGAGAAGCCTTATCAATTAAATTGAACGATGGGGACGCGTTCGTTATTCAATCGAATTTGTCCCGTTTAATTCTGTAGTGTGCCCGTGTTGCTTAATTCGGTCACGTGATTTTCGTGTCACATTAATCTTCCCCGCCTTTTCTTTTAATGATCGAATCGAGAATTTGTGTGTAATGCTTAAAGCAGTACATATTGCTAGTCTCTCTACCTGCTCTTGCATTTTGGTGTAAGTTTACCAGAACCAAATAGTGTTTGCGGAGATAAATATGCATTTTTTTCAGTGCCTTAACGAATTAAGTGTCGTCTGTGATATTTCCACCCAATCGCAGTCTAAGTAACCTTCTATCTAGTAACACTTCCTTGTCTTTATAACCGGTAATATCTGTAGCTCCCCGTAACCTTCCATCCAGTAACACCTATAACCTAACATTCCCATAACTTGCCACCCAGTGTATGGCAGGTCACCAAAACAATCCTCCTAACTTGCCACCCACTAATGACTCCCAAAATCTCCAGTGATAATCCCAATTTTCCAATCTCCGAAACCATCCACCTGGCAACAATCTTTGAAAAGCCTCCCTTGTCCATTCATGACACTCAAAAAACAACCCCAAAAGTTATTCTTTGTCCCCCTTAACAAATCAGACTTTCCTCTCAAATTCTCTGATCCTCCAGCAGAAATCACCGAAGTAGCATTAATCCTATTGCGGCGCAACTACTCCGGACGGTATCGGTCGGGATCGATAGACCGTAAAATCCCGTGGCCTCGACTGAAAAAAAGACCGCAGCGTCCTTTCGGAATTTCGGCCCGCGCCGGATTCGTTTGCAAACACGCCCGACCGTACGAGAACGGGGATGAATGACGCCGCTCAAATTATTCCTCCCTTTGATTAATGGCCATTAAATTTAGATGACTGCACTCGAGGAGGATATCGACGAGATAAATTAGCTACAAAATGAAGTAGATGTGGGATAATTTAAAGATTATCTGATCAGACAAGACGCGGTTATGTATTTTACTTAGTGGCGGTAGCAGAATTTGTAATAGATTCGGTTAAATTTCATTTTCTTTTATTGCTGTTACCAATAGAAAGACACGAAATTGGCTCGATACATATTTACCTTTCTTTCACATTCATTACACTTTTTTTTCCTACTTGATTTATTATTTATTTAATTTCAATTTACTTTACAATGAAAATAAAATAAATTATTTATTCTCCTAAATGAAATCCGATATTATTATTTCTACTTTAATTTACCGGGCAAAAACAAGGAAGAAACAAAGCCAAAAATTACAAAATTTATGACAAATGTCACAAATTAATAATGTTATTAATAATTGATAATGTCGGATAAATAAGAGAAGAAACAGCGCACACCTTTTCTTCTCTTATTTACGCAACAAAACTGCATCGTTTTGGCGTAATCCCGTTGCCGCATTTGCCGTTCTCTTATCTGGACGACGCATTAATATTAATCATCTGAACTCGTTTGGAATTTATCATCGGTTCTTTTAATATTTTATCCTCTTAAATTTATTACGTTTCCGTTAATTTTGGAAGAATTAGATGAATATTTAATTCAAATTCTCTAAACAAAATCTGCATTTTAACTTTATTTTATTGTCTAAAATGTAGCCAACGTTCTGCTTATCACATAAATCTGAAGCTGGTATCGTGAATACCAAAATACAGTTGTGGTGAGAACAATGAACTTGTATAGAAGTATTAAACTGTCTGTTCTGTCCTCTACTTTCTTTTCTCGAGATAATATTTTATAGTTTTAATTAAAGTAATTAATTATTTATTGTTTACGGTACAAATTTTTGACTTTTGCAGTTCCTTTTACTTGTCGTTCTTATGGTGACCGTGGTCATCAACATCCTCTTCATCCTAGACACGAGCCGAAAGCTACAGGAGGAAGACTCTCTTTCTGGTACTATAATAACGAAATTCTAATAATTTTTTGTGAGAATTTTGAATTACAGTTAGTAATTCTTTGTACAGGAGACTCTCCCAGCCTGAGTGACAGCGAGAAAAGGCACAACAGTTTCAGACTTCAGGAGAGTCTGCCAAAAACGCTAACCATAGAGGCGCTCTCCAGCCAATCAAAAGTTTCCGTGTCCGTAGACGGAACCACGGTGGGTCGCTAATTTCGTGCCATACCTTCTCTTCCTCGTAAAATAATTAATTTTTTTAAAATTATTTTTTATTTTTCCAGATACTGGAAGACGCAGAAGATAACAAAGGAAGGGGGATACACGTGCTGGTCCTTAACCAAGCCACGGTAACTTAAGATTTATCCATGTAATAAACTAAATAAATAAGTGAAAAAGTCCGGGATTTTGATATTAATAATTTTATTAAAATCCGAACAAATAAAGTCCAACCGGTGAATATTTAAACATTTTCTCTCTCGCGCTTCTAACCGCATTCCTTTTCACAATAGAAAGTACTTATTTTCTCCACTTCTTCACTGTTCTAATTGCATTCCAACTGTGACTTAATCAGATTATTCACTAGCAGGACAGAAAGGGGGAGAGTAAGGAAGAAGGGGAAAAAAAAAAGGAACATTTAATGATATGCACCAGTAACTTAAGTCGAATCTTTAATTGGATAGGATAGCTTAACGGGAAGCGAGTACACATGGCAGATAATTTATGGGAAAGTCGTAGAAGGGAGTAAATTGACTATTCACCAAAAAATGTTCGCCTTTACTAAAAATGTCAATTCGAAATTTGGAAACAAAACAGTCACTTGATTAAATTTTATTAAGAACGCTAAAATTTCTTGGATGCTTAATTTCAAAATATTTCTTATCTTCTTTACTATGAACGTAACTTTCAAACTTATTCTTTTAATTGAGAGAGATACGAGAAAGGCATTAAAATTTTTTAAATATACACGCGCAAATGACATTTAGGCGTATTTGAATGGTCGTTTTGTGCGATAATTTAGACAGAAAACTTTGACGTGAAGCTATACAGATGTCTTTGCTTTTTGTATTGAGATAACACAAATCCAATTGTATTTTATTTAGTCTGAGAATCTCTTATATCTGAATATTAACTTGCAGGGAAGTGTCATGGCCCAAAGAATGTTTGACACTTACTCTCCTCACGAAGACGAAGCCATGTCGCTGTTCCTGAGTATGGTCTCGGATGGGAGAATACTCATCTTTACCATAAAAGTAATTTTGATTTTAAAGAATAAAAATTATATACAAAATATAAATATTATAAGAATGCTTTTTTTTTTATTAGGATGAAGGAACGTTTCAGATGAAACCGCCGGCTCGAGAATTACTTAAAAGGCTGGGGAGCAAAAAGGCTCACTTGATCACTTGGCGAGATATGTGGGCAATGGTGACGCAGAAGAGTGGTAATGATACATTTTCCTGCTATATTTGATCAAAAAACCTAATGAACTTACTCAGCCATTTTTAATTTATAATTTAAGGTAAAATGTATGGAGAACTGTACAGTAAGAGTCCGGAGTTTAATAGTTGGGGTGCGCCCGTTCTTCTGCGCGTGGAAGTACCGTTAGTTCCTGTAGAAGGTAATTACACATTTAAGAAATTTTGAATGTGTTAATTTATTAAATTATCCTGTAATAATTTATTCCGTATAGAGAGCGAGTGCGACTGGCCAGATACGGAAGAAAACCGCAGGAGGAGGGCATTTTGCAACCACATCGAAGGCTACGGTAGCGTGTGCAGTTGTACGGATCCTGCGCCATTATCATTTAATCCTGAAAACGTAAGTAATTTGGTATAAAGTTTTGTTTATATGCTCCCATTATGAACTCGCTTTGATCTATTCTTTAGGTTCCTGTTAATAGAGTGCACGATGTTCCCGTCGCAATAATTGCCAGTAATAGGCCACATTATTTATATAGGTCAGTCAAGACCATAATCTCTTCTGCATAATTAATTTACGCCTTTAATGTAATTCTAAAATTCGATTACAGAATGCTTAGATCTCTCCTCTCTGCGAATGGTGCTAATCCCGAGATGGTTACCGTGTTTATCGATGGTTACTTTGAGGTAATTTCACAGCAGAGTTTTTCGTTAGACTTGTAAACATTCCAACAGTCTTAAATTATCAAGTACGAAGTTAAATTTGTAAATTGAATTTATTTTACTTATCGGCAGGAACCTCTGGAAGTCACTAAGTTATTTGGTCTAAGAGGAATTCAGGTATTTGAATGACAAGTAAATAAATAGTTTAAATTGTCATCGATGTTAAAATTTAATCTTCTTTGTTAGCACACCCCAATCGGATTGAAAAATGCTCGCATATCTCAACACTACAAAGCTAGCCTGACGGCTACTTTTAATCTATTCCCCGTAAGTATTTCTAGATTATTTCCAAAACTCGGTTTGTTGAAAACAAACAAATTAATTAACCGTTTCTTTCCAGGAAGCAAAATACGCTATCATAATTGAAGAAGACTTGGACGTGTCTCCCGACTTCTTCAGGTATTGTTGTCGCTACTTTACCATTATTTAATTTTCAGCCAAATTAGTTTTAACAGTTAAACTACTTTAAAAAATAAAGACAAATTTAAAAGAAGAATTTAATTTTTATTTACTAAACACTGATTTGCATACATTCTATAGGCAATAAAGTTAGACATTGTTTTGTTTTTGGTTGATTTATCTTTGAAACTCGATTAAATGAAAGTAAATAAAGGTTTAAATCAATTGAACTTTCTATTTTCTCTCATCAATACACTTATTTTTAGTCAATAGTCACCACAATACGTCTTATCATGAGAAAGTTCATTCAAATTTAATCTGATCCCAGTTTCTTTTATAATGATTTAATAGCAGATTTTCACAGACCTTGATTCGATGAGATGCGACTGTCACAGTCTGAACCGTCAGATTTCAGCTCATTTTCACTGATTCATTTGACAATGCAACGAGATCAGAGTAGCGTTAGATCTCATTCTCACCACTATTATCGGAAACGAATCAATTTTCAAGTTATATTCCAGTGCATCATATAAATATCTAAAGTAAGGACGGCACAATTACCAAGTTAGCTAATTAACAATGAATAATTGTCTAATCATTCTGTTGAAATTGTGTGGTGGTGGGCTTGTTTGTACAATACACATGACACTAAGAAGGAGAGCTTCCTGGTTGGCTGTGTAATCGACTTAAAACTGATGCAACTGGATGTAAATAACAACTACACTTGTCAACTAAGCAGGATTCTTAAATTTAAAGGGCTCGGGCACTACACGCACTCTCTTCCTCTGTTCTCTTAACGTATCCAGCAGGTTGCCTCCAATTCTCGGGTGATCAGTATAACAAACCTAACCTGACCTAACCTCTCTGTAATAGTCAAGGTTTCCAACTGTCTGGTTTCAAACCGAACTGTTCGGTACGGTGGTTTTTATTACGTGTCTAATTGAGAGGTCAAACCAAACATCAGAGAATTTCATTCAAATAATATACTGTGATAATTTTCTAATAACTTAAGTGTTTCCAGTGGAATGACTTTTTGCCAATTACTCTGATTATTGGATTACTATCACTTAACTATTAATCGACACATCTCTAATCTAAATCATTGACAAATTTTTGGGTACGACAAAGTGTCAGCAGTAGTAGTATTGTATAAATCAGTCTTAAGGAACACCCCAATTGCAAAACGGATATGTCAATAATGTAGAAAAATTAGGACCCAATATACACTAGCATCATTTACTTTCACACAAAAAATTACAGTGAGTTACAAGTTAATTAATGATAAGTTTCAAGAAGTATGTTATGCATCTTTGTACTAATTGAACATCAGTGTACTTAGACAAATTTTATATGGCTGTATGTAACACAATGCTAAAAATTTATGTATCTAACCATTTAAAAGATACAAGTGGCTATGAATGTTTCAGTTCCATTATAAATTTAATGAGTCTCCATCATATATGCCAAACTGTGTCATGACAAGAGCCACATATTACATGTTAGGAATGCAAGAGCCACATTCTCTATAATAGATTTGTGTATTTAAATATATCTTAGCCACAGTAAGGGTTTAGAAGAGCCAAGTGCTGCTTGTGAGCTGCAATTTGACCACTATAGATATACGATTGTCATTAAATGGTGCATACCCATTTAACGCTCGGTCATTTATACTTGCCAATGATATATTAACCATTATCTAAGTAATAAATAAGTCAGGTTCAATAGAAATAGCATCTCTAATACAGAAATAATTCTATATAAATTTTAAATTTTAATCTTAATTATTCCCTCTCAGTTATTTTAGCCAACTTCTACGGCTACTGGAAGAGGACGATTCTATTTATTGCATATCTGCCTGGAACGATCAGGTACAAAATCCAACTCGGATTAATGTAAATCTATATCTTTATAACATTATCGTGTTTTTAATTGCTAAAACTGTTCTACGATTTGATTTAACAGGGTTACGAACACACCAGCGAAGATCCTAGTCTATTGTACCGAGTGGAAACCATGCCCGGTTTGGGATGGATACTCAAACGTTCTCTCTATAAAGAAGAATTGGAACCGAGATGGCCGACACCAGAAAAAGTAATTAGTTTAATCCTCGGTAAATGACTTTCTCTTAAAAGTCTAAACCATGCCTTTTTCATTTCAGTTGTGGGATTGGGACATGTGGATGAGATTGCCCGACGTTAGGAAGGGAAGAGAATGTATCGTTCCTGACGTGTCTCGTACATATCACTTCGGTTCTTCCGGACTGAATATGAACTCTTACTTTCAGGATGTCTATTTTAAAAAGCATTCGTTTAATACTCAACCACACGTGGAAATGAAAAATATAGACACGTAAGAGGGATTTTTATAATATTTTTTCATTTTTATTTTAAGCCAGTTACAATGTAGAACTGTAAAACAGACGGAGGTGCGCACACGCTATTTTTTATATAGTTGCTGCATTTATTGTAACAATAGTGTGAGGAATCAGAGTTGTCAGACAGAAAACATCCTGGTTTCAAGAGACCTGGCATCACAAGGAGTATTGATGCTATACAATAATGTATAGTTGTATATTACTCACAACACTGCAAATATCTCAAACACTTGTCACTAGTAAATTCTCTGTCTTTGGTATTATTCTTTGTTTGGACATCCTATTTGTTTCTGAACTGAAAAAACACCTTTAGGCTATGCTTCCAGTCTGGTGAGAAATCCAAGAAGAGATGAACATTGACTATATTTATTACCAAGACTTTGATTCTTTAATTTATCATATCTGTTTCACGATACATGTAAGATTACTTGAGATATATCAATGTTGAGCAAAACTGCATCGTTTTGGCATAATCCCGTTGCCGCATTTGCCGTTCTCTTATCTGGACGACGCATTAATATTAATCATCTGAACTCGTTTGGAATTTATCATCGGTTCTTTTAATATTTTATCCTCTTAAATTTATTACGTTTCCGTTAATTTTGGAAGNCATTGACTATATTTATTACCAAGACTTTGATTCTTTAATTTATCATATCTGTTTCACGATACATGTAAGATTACTTGAGATATATCAATGTTGAGAAAGTACATCGGCCCATATTGATCAAAGCAGTACATTTGAAATTGTTAATACATAAGTTATGTATTCTGCATGCTCGGGTATAAAATCAAAATGTCTTTCTTCATTGTAGCAAGTAATTCTAATAAAATACATTGGCAATATTATCTGGTATGTAGCAATATCTAAGGGTAAAAATGGAGTGGTTTTTGTTGAATCGACTATTAACTCAATGTATTGTTCAGGCGGAAGTATCTTTTCTCGTCCTTTCCTTATATTGTACGATTCCAATGCAAGTTTGGTCTGTCGTTAGCGGAAAAAGTAGCCGTATGTTCTTTAGAATACCATTATCGACCCGGATCCTTGCAATTTTTCATGTGAAGTGCAGGTTGTGTTATTATTCTGCCTTCCTCACCAATACTTGTAAATATATAATTATAACACTAATAGTTAACCAAATCAAAGGAATCCTTGATATACACAGTGCACTGTAACAAGCCAACAACTGCCTTCTTACAATTTTCATTTTATAATGTGACGTGACTTTACTCCCACATCTGTTTCAGGGTTATGTAAAAACAATGTCATTCCATTCCTTGTGTAGCTTCAGTCTCACGTTGTTATTAATTCTAATGTTTTCCTGTATTTTCAGAATATCTGTGTGTTCCCGTAGTCTTCTGTTTGATTGTTTTCTGTCAGAATACTCTTAACGCTATCTTTTAAAATTTCACAATCTTCGATATTGCAATGTTGTGCCATTGATGATGATATTAAAAGTTTTCTTTTTTATATATAAAGATATATTAGATTTGAAATGTATAACTATACTGGTAACACATTCCTTAACATACTTTTTAAATACAGTTGTCCCTCGATAGTCCGACGTTTTTTAATCTGACATGCTCAGTAGTCCAACGCACCTCCCGTCAAGGTACCCGTCCTTGTTACGTGTCTGCTTGCACAGAAGCATGTCGCGATGTGAATCTCCCCATCCAATTCTTACTCGATCACACATTTCGTGTGTTTTATGTGAGCAGTTCTGTTCGAACAGTTGGAGTAGAGAATATTGTAAGTTACTGCTAGCAAAACAATGCGAAATATGTAATTATTTTCGGTAATCCGACACTCCTTTGGTCCCATACCTGTCGGATTATCGAGGGACAACTGTAATAATTTACTATTTTATCTAACTATAGTAAGTTCTAAATAATTCACACTATTATCTACTTCTTTTTCACATTGAAATTGAACATTTTTATTTATTAAATTTATTTGTTTAATGAAAGAGTCAATATCTAGTATGCTTTTATGGTGGACGATGAAACGGTCATCTACATGTCTTTAATAACTTATTATACCTCTGGGTTTTTTGATTTTTTGATCAATTACGATCATGCACAACTCTGCTGGATCCTATTGGAATACCTTCCGATTGTCGATAATATTTTCCTTGAAATTCAAAAAAGTTGTTATTTAACACCAAATTTACCAATTGTTTAACCCAATCTGGGCTCTTCACATAGGACAGTGAATTTCAAATTAATTCTAAATTTATTGTGGGATACATATTCTTAATATCTAGTGATTCTATTGTTTAGTTTTCCTTCATTACAATAGCTTTCATGTTTTTTTAAGAATTGGTCGGTGTTTGTAATACTATACTCAGATACAGGTAATTTATTTAACTCTTTATGTTGTTATAAGTATGTTTAGTCTTGACTATTGTTTGTTTTACTTTATCAGCCTTTGTCAATATTAGATTGAATTTCTTGAAACTCATGATTTATTAAACCTGCTCCTAAATCTTCCGCAGTTTTTCTCATATTTAAAAGGGTGGGTCCATTAAAATCGAATCTCAAAATCAGACTATCTCTTATACCAGGTAGGATCTCTACATCAGTATGATTAAGTACCAATTTGTTTTTCCACTGTTCTTTATTTGAAATTAAAGGGTAACTTAACTTAACTTTCTAGTTTTTTAATTTTATATTTTTTAGACTTAATCAAGGATTTTAATAGTACCAACTTAGCAAACATATACATATTATACAGTATATGTGTGTTTGTAAGCTGATGACGGGTCCTTGTACCCAAAATGCATCCTTTCCTAAGTTTGAAGGTGATTATTAATTTAAAGACTAATTTTTTTTTGTAAAAGATCTGGTCTAATTTTCGGTCGGCCTTGGTGTGATAAGCCCTCCAAATTGTTAAAATCCTAGTTATCAGGCTATCTAATACCCCGTTCGCACACAATCCACGACTCACTTCAATCTCGATTTACCCACAATCTGGATTGTGACTGTCACCAGTGGAACGTCGTGCTGTTCGCACAGGTAACTCGCTTGAGAAGAACCCGGCTATTACACGCGATGATAAAATTGACATAACTACGCGGTAAGTCACGAACACCAACAAACAAAATGGAAGTTTTGGTTAGAAATAAATACTTTTTCTTGCCGTATATCTAATAATAGACAGATGTCATCGTCTCTCCAGATGTCTTTTTTATTTTTCTGTCGATAGCCAGAACGTGTTCAGCAGCCATCTTGTATTTCCTCACGCGCATGGGATTGTGGGATCTCTCTTATGACTGGATCTAGTTTCGAGAACTCTCTCCAGTCAATCGCGATATAGCCTCGTTTCAGTCGAGATTGAAACGGTCGAGAGCGTTCGCACCACGGAACTCTCTCCGACCTTAGTCACAATCTAGATCGAAATGCTCGGTGCAAATGGGGTATAACACTATCTAAAGTCATGGGCTAAAAGTATTATTATTATTTCAAGAGAATATGTTTAATCTCCAACTTTCTCTAAAGTCCAGTGGTTGAGGAGACAAAAACCACCAAACACTGGATGTTGGTTATAGGTTCACATCTTACCAACGGGCTGCCCTGGGGTCTTCTACATTTTCTTTGCATGTAACATCTGAATACGGGCCAGTTTCCCAGTCTTCCTGGAAGGCATCCCTTGATAGATAATGTGTGTTGCATTGCCATATTCCATCAGTCCAATCCAATTTTTTCATACGTTTTGTTTTCAAAATTCTTTCGGTCGGCACAAACCCTCGCAACTAATGAATGTACTAGTGGAGATGACTACTAGTATGATCATTTTGTCTACTCATCTTTAACGTTTGTATATGTAATATTAAAATAAAAATTGTTAAATTATGCATTAAAAATCCATTATTATTCTTTTAGGTTGAAGAAAGATAATTACGAGCAAATGATTCACGATTTACTCAGGTAAGTCCGAAATCTCATATTGTACATATCTGTAATCGGAATATATATCAATATTTTTTTATTTTTTTAAATAGAAAAGCAATTGTGTTGGATCATAGCAAGTCACCTTGCGAAGAAAATTTTGTACCGGATACTAAGGTAAGAATGTTACTGGAAATTGAAGTTATATTGCTGTTCAGGGCACGTCCCGTATTGCTCGATATTTGCCGGATATTATGGCAACACTTGGAATGAAGTAACGACAAGTAGAAAGGAAGCATCTTTTTAACTTGGGAGTTGCAAAGGATGCAATAAATTGCATCCTTTGCAACTCCCAAGTATCCTCCTTCATAAAATGGCATGATACTATGTAACAGTGTGTCATTTTCTTGTTTTTTTTTTTGGAACTTGGTTCAAGTTAATACATTCCTAAACTTATGATGTGCAATCTTTCTTCTTTATATAGGGAGAAGTCTATGTTATGTTCATAAAGATGAGTGGTCCCAGAGATTTCACCACTTGGTTACAAGTCGCTAAAGTATGTTTTGCCGTACAATTCGTTCGTTATTAAATATTCTTTTCGACTAATTTGCGTAAATTTTTTACAGTGTTTTAAAGTTTGGGATTTAGATGCCAGGGGATATCACAAGGTAAGTCTAATATATTTGCATAAGAATTAGAGATGCATTTTAAGAGAGACAGAAGATAATTGTATTTGCAGAGTATGTGGCGATTATTTATGAAAGGAAACCAGCTACTGGTGGTCGGCGTACCCAACTCCCCGTATTCGTGAGTAATTTTCTCTAACATTCTAGCCCGTAATTAAACTTTTAACTTAAAATGCCTCGTTTCAGGTCCTTCAAACCTGCCAGAGTGACCCCCATATACCTGGAAAATCAGAAAGTCGACAAGGATCATCTACGGTAGTGAATTAAGACAGCATACTGTAGGGTCGTCGTTTAGCATAGAAAAAAACTCCGGCGTAGGGCGTCGGTGCCGGACGGGTCCGAGTGCAGCAAACAGTGCTAGTTATCCTAATCTCGTCTGTACGTGCCAAGTTAGAGTTCGGTGCAGACGGCCCATGCTACGACTGTGCCATACCGAGAAACGTTCCGACGGGCGATGCCATCTCGACTCCCGTCGCTCGGCAGAACGAAAGGTCAACCGCCGCCACCTCCGATCCAGTCAGACGGCAGAAGCGAAC
The DNA here is from genome assembly GCF_000671375.1 of Centruroides sculpturatus. NCBI lineage: Eukaryota > Metazoa > Arthropoda > Arachnida > Scorpiones > Buthidae > Centruroides > Centruroides sculpturatus. The sequence continues at coordinate 361,041 of NW_019384676.1, forward strand.
TGTGCCATAAGTGCGGGTCGGATTTCGAATGTCGCCGCGGGCATCGCTTACGGAATTTACCACCCTCTTTTTGATAAAAGTGTCATATTTATTATATAAAAATCCTCCACGGTCTGTATATAATCCCGATTAATGTAATTTGTATGTATATAGAAACACATTTTTCTCCATTCAAGCATTGTCGTGATACGGTGATACCTAGATTAGCGGGTCTATTGTCGAGCTCACTAAAACTGTAATTTGCAGCTTGTGTAATATATAAAAAAAGAATCTTTCAAAATCGAATGGTTGCATTTTTATTTTGAGAAGTTGTAATGTACAGTACAATTGAATTTATTTACAACTACAATTCAAAATGGAAGAAAAAAATATATATAGTTTCGACTATGATTTTTTCTGTAGGCCAATTCCTTGGCACTCAATCACGCAGCTTTCTTTTCCTTCGTCTGGGATTATGGAAAATTTGGCCTAGAAATAAACGAAAATTATTCGGTTGTTCCTGCACACCACAAATTTATATAACTTACACTGGTTAAGAGCTCTGCGACGTGAATTGCGGTTTCCGTATGTAGCGTTAGTTTGCCGCATCGTATCTTGGACTTTCCTTTAGCCAACGTCATCAGCAATATCAACTGAAAGTTTCGTCTGTTTGAAACACAAGGTTACTTCTGTTCGATATTTAATTGTAATATCAAATTACCTGGTCTTGTAAGTGACTGTCCACGCAGCCTCCCTCGTTAATGTTTCGGATTAGATCCGTTGCCGCAGCTTCTCCAACTTGTTCTGCGGGTACTCCTGCGATAAAATTTTGCATTACTAAAATGTATGTAAAGCGGGAATAGAATGCATGCCCAAGATTTATACCTCTCTTTCCTAGTGCGGAACTTCCTAATTTGTAATTGTTCGACGTCTCTGCCACCAGGCTAGGGAAAAAAGTGATTTAATTGAAACATCAGGTCAGGTAGAAGTATTTCAATATTTATTAGTTTACTTACATGATCCCTGAACCCGTACCTATGGCTTTCTCCTGGGGTTCTTTGACTCGATCCACTTTAACGTTAATTCTTGGAAATGTCTGTTTTAACGACTTACAGGCGGCATCGGCCATCGAATTAGCTACCTACATTGACAGCAGGTGCAATTAACAATGTATTATTAATGTTAACAAACAATGCAATTAAAATTTACCTTAATGGGAAGCACTCCCGCCACAAACGATCTTCCTGTTATTTGAGTAATTTGTCCACACTCTACCATTTCTATGGGAAGCAGAGTGTCCGCAATGGGATTAGTACGTACGAAGACCTCTCCTCCGCCTTTTGGATAATATCCTCTAAGTACGAGAAGGTTACAAATCATTTGGTTTCAAATTATTGTACCCATAACGTCATTAGCCTTACCTCTTGCGGATGTCACATTCGAATTTGATGCCGAACTTTTCCGCTATGGGACGGAACACCTGCGAATAAAGACGGGAAAGTAAAATACGTTTACCGACTTACAAAGATCGAAGTCTCGGGGCGCAGTTAAATAAAATCAGAATAGCTCGGCGGGTGGAAACGAAAGGGCAAATTCGACATCACCTACCATTAAGGTATAATCTATCTGCGGAGCCATTTCGGCATTGGTGCCGCCTTTCAGAAGCATCTGACAGGGACCGCCGGCGTATAACATGCACGGAAGTGCTGTTTGGAAGAGTAGCATTACACTCCTAAGAAGAAAGGTCACACGTTACTTACCCACAGGTAATGATCAATAGGCGGAGCGCTCTCAACATCCGTACCACCTTTTAGCAAGATGGAGGAACGACCGTTGCCATAAATCATGCACGGTATGGCAAGTTGTAGTATCAGACATAAACTTCTGCAAAATTAATGACTATAATTGTAATGACCGATGGTCGTTCCTCCATCTTTTAAAACTAAATTCAAGTTTTCATTAATTAAGCATATTTTTTACGAGTCGACGTCACATTTCGCAACTACATTCTCTGCGATAGTACTTACCCTGCAGTTCCCGTATCGGCTATAAATCTTCCGGACTTAATCGGCGCCGGATAAAAGGTAATTACCGTCGACCCGATCTGTCCCCCTTCTAATCTCCCTCCGCATATATCTCTTATCAACTGAAGGCCAGTTAAGTGTTGAGGTCTGAAAATATATAACTTTGCTGATGATATAGTTTAGTTCTGGCAGAATTCACAATTGAATCTTCGGATACCTAAGACCGGGCGTGCTCCTTCCCGCCCGGATGTTTCGGACGCGGACGGGCTTCCCCAAAAGAGCGCCAAGCGAGGTGGCCATCCTGAGGATCTGCCCTCCCTGTAAACGAAAACACACTTTTTTTTATTGTTCGAATAAACGTAATCTTATCACTACTCGTAATCTGCAAATCCTCTTACATAAATCCAAGATTTGATTATTTTGCAGAAAACACAGTTCCTCTTTTTCCAAAAGTAGATTCTAACTAAAAATCGGCCCGAAGCAAAGGACATTTACGTATCTTTAACAAAATGACAGATGCCGGCCGAAGTCTCAAACGCTCTCTCGGCATTCCCGCTCCGAATACTTCACACAGAGGAGCTTATAAATCTTCGTAGTTTGAGAGAAACTCCTCACAAACCATTACCAGTGCCTCGCAAGGAGCGAATAACTGAGTTAAGTCATAATGACAATTAAATACAGTGTACTTTGTATTCACAGCATAAATTACCTTTGCATACCTCCACAGGAATACGTAGCGAGGAATAATTTGGAAAAAGTTACCTTTGTGCATACATCAATTGTAACGTAAGGATAAAGGAAATGTGATTTATGAGTAGACCGGGTGGAATATGGAGAAAGTGGTATATGTATTACATTATGCATCTATTGCATACCTCATACAACACAGGACTGCATGATAGCAGGCAAGGAACATGTGTAACACCAGCTCTGAGGCATGTCACGGCTCTAATGCCTACACCTTTCTATTTTTTTCACATTTTTAAACGTAACGAGTCATTTCCTCGCTTTAAAACTTGCAAAATCTTTAAAAATTACATTTAAAAAAAAAATGCTAACTTACCCCTTCCATGATAGCTCCATCGATTTCGGTGATACTTTCCATGGCTACGTCTGCTAACGTTCTGTGCAAAGCATGCAGATGCAGCGACATCTCGCGGTTACGTCGCGGTGTATTTTTAAATAATTTTTTAAATTTATGCCACGTTTTCGGAATTTTTAATCGAATTATTATAAGAAATCCAATTTATTTAACTGTAAAAATATAAACGAGAAAAATTTATTTATTTTAAACGTTTGTTTTTAAAAAGTTCGTCTCGATGGCGCGGTGACGTCATTGGTGCAATTTTATTATCGGTTGCGTAAAATGAATAAAGTCGGAGATTATAGATAAACGTTAATTACTTTAATCGTACTTTCTTACGTCGTGAAATTTTGTAAATTAAAATAATAAAATCATATTTATTAATTTTGATTACGCGTGCAATTCGAATAGTCGTTTGGTATATGCTTCTCTGCGCATGTTCAAAAAACAATTTAAAAAAAAATTTTTAATTAGGATTATCGAGGAATTGAATTAGAAACATAAATAAATATATATATTTAAAGTTAAAAAATTAATTTAAAATAATTTCTCTATTATATTTAATTCTATACATTTTTTTTAATAAAAATAAAAATTTGCATACGCCAAAATAATTTCGTACAATCCGTAATATATTTTTACTTTTGCAACTTATTAAAGTTATAATTTTGCTACAAATATATAAATAAAAATCGTTTTTGTTATTATTAGATGAAAAAATAATTTTCTTTAATTGCGCTGACGTCAAGAGAGTTATCACGTGATCGTAATCTTTTCGCTAGCAACGACGGGATTATAATTCTATCATTAAAATAATTTTTAAATATTTATATTTAGTTTATAATTACGTTTTTATTCTTAAATTATTAAATATATATATTTTTACTTCAAAAAGAAAGAAAAATTTTAATGAAATTATTCATCTCTCTTTATAACACGCTCTCCTATTGGTTGCATTTGTAGAAATGTAGACGAACAACCAATCAGCGGTCGTTTATATCGGCGTAATCGAAAAGAGCGGGAATTACAAATGCGTTTAATTATATTTTATTACCTATTTATATGCAAAATTAATTAAAATTTATTAATGAGTTTTCAATTTTTCAGTAATTCGCAAACGCTGCAAACGCCTTTTAAAATATAAGGGAGACGTGTTCTGCTCGAGCTTGTCACGTGTAGCTTGCAAGTTCGAAAGCCTCGAATCTGACGCGGAGTGTGCATGTGTCAATTTCGACAAGTCATGGCGGTTATAATGCCCGATATCTTTCTACATACTGATTTAAAGAGACTTTTAAGTTATAAAATGGTGGTTTTCTTGGGTGATTCCAACACCAGAGCCATTTATAAAGATTTTGTTGCATTGGCTGAAGAGAATAATTTTGTCAGTGAAATTGGCTTAAAAACAAAAATGGAGAGGTCCTTCCTTGGAGATGAATTAGTATTCTCCATCAGGAAAACTAACGAGAGGATATATAAAGAGGAACGAGTGTATAAAAAGGACTGCTTCTGTTTCGAGTTCTACTTCATCACTAAAGTGTACGACGAGTACATGGAATACATCCTCGACAACCTGACCAAGAAGATGCCGGACATCGTCCTCATTAATTCCTGCCTGTGGGACATCACCCGTTGGGGACCGAGAGGCGTGGAGAAGTACAAAGAGAACTTGAAAGTCGTGGCGAAAAAATTCCGCACCGTTCTCCCCGAAGACACCCTCGTCGTGTGGCTCACCACCCTCCCCATCTCGCAGGACATGCGGGGCGGTGTTCTGGTTCCTCAGCTCGAATTTCTCAAGTACTCTCTCCGGTATCACGTGATGGAGGCCAACCGGTATGCCAGAAACGTGTTCGTGCAGCAGGAACTGGACGTTCTAGATCTGCACTATCACCTCCAGATGCACATTTACCTGAGGGGACCGGACGGCATCCATTGGTTATCGCCGGCGGTTAGACACATGTCTAATCTGATATTGACTCACGTATCTTTGGCTTGGGGAGTTTCGCTGCCGTCCAGATTCAAAAGATTCCATAATTTGGAATGCGTCGAGAACGCCGCGACGGAAGAATGGGAGAAAGAGAAAAAAGTGAGTAAAAAGAAACGTAGAAAAAGATTTAGGAAGAAACGTAAATTAGACCGTAGAAATGTCGAATTGTTCGATGCCTCCTGTATGATTAATCGGTCCGACGAAGCGAGTCGGAACATGAATTTGATTAATAACTCCCTAATAAATAACAATTTTCAACATAATGCACAGTTTTATCAAAATAATCCTTATACTTTTGTCAATTATGGCGAAAGTTTGGATCAAACAAGACAGGTTTCTGCACTAAATCAAAACAACACAAAATGTCCGGTTATAAAGTCGGTTTTACAGCAAAATAGAGATGACAATATATCTGTTACCATTCAGTTTAAATGAAACTTTGATTCCTAAGTTTGTAACCACATTAATCCATTATTTAAGAATAAAATTTAAACTTTTTTTGTATTTGAGTTACGAAAATAAAAACTAACTAAAGAATCTTCACTTAGCTTTGAATTACATAAACACCTTCATCTTTCAGTACGAGTTATGGCGGACTTTGAGAGAATTTGAGCTCTGTTAACGTCACTGCATTTTACAAGTATTATAAGGAAAATTACAGTACCCGAGGCGAGTAATGGAGTTTTGTGTCTTCGACGGGGAACTCCATTGCTCACGACAGGTTGCATATTACCACATGTAGGAAAACAATAGGTTAGTCGATTAAATTTTAATGATGCAGGGACCACTTTGGTCGTGTTGCTCTAGAAAAACAATAGGAAAGGATTCAAACTCAAATTCTTATCAACCTACTAATAAATTAATTAATATTTAGAATTTATGATCTTTACTTAAAGTTATATAAAATTCTAAACAATTTTATCTGTTACAGAAAAAGAAATAAAAAGACAAGTAAGTGGAGATCACTTCTGTTCAACAGTGAAGAGGCGAGATATTTTAAGTTGTTGACTGACATTTGTTCACTTTGAATTGTATTGTAAGAAAATATTTTAAGGTTGCATATTTTTTTTTTTTTTTCCTGTATGAACGTTGTAAAGTAACATTTCAGAAAATAAATTATTTTTAAAAATAATTCGGTGTCAATCGAGTCTCAATTTTGTGAAGAGTTTTATATTGAAACATACTGAAGTTTAGTTAAACAATTATAATGAAAATTACTTAATGGCATATGGGATGTGCATAAACGTAGGAACCAATGGAGAAAATGAGCAACAACTGATTAATGCTATTATAATGAACAACGCCTCTACAAAGTGTTTGACATGTCTACCATCATTGGAGTTTGAAATTTTGTTACATGGCATTCCAATTTTGTATGGATATGTCTTGGAGTTTCGGAGCTTGCACAAAACTAACTTCCGTTTTCGTCTCCTTTCCGACGGACAGCTTGGCTTTCCGCGGAAAATTTCCCATCCGTTCCAGACTTTATGCACTTCCTAGAGTTATTGTACTGGGAATTTACTGAGATAAAAGAACAACATATCATTCTTTTATCTTCCCTGCTACAATTACATCTGTGATGCACTACAATTTCACAATATAACTATTGTGCATGGTGTTACCCTACGTACATAACTGCAAGCTTCAAAATACATTAACAGTAGCTTGAGAACTATTCTTGAGCCCTGTGATCATATAACTATTTTGGATAGTATTAGCTGTTTGTTTTATTGATAAGTACTGTACAACAGTAGCTAAGGTGAAATGGCGACCATTATCAAATTTACAATGATGCGATTTTCATCTTAGAAAATTACTTAAAACCAATTTTCTAAGTATTGGTTTGGAAATAACAGTTTGAAAAATAGATGTTCACTTTTAAATTTGTGAATAATTATAAAATTTCTGCACAAAACATACTTTTAAACATTAGCAACATAGCTTCTTGTCTAGAGAATTGCAGATATACAAATATCAATGCTTGGAATCTAATACTAAGATCCTATATATCCATACTGCAGCTTGCAAGCCACATGCAACTCTTCTAGACCCTTACTGTGGCTACCATATACAGCAGAACTCTGTTAAGTTTTTATAGGAACCATTATAAAAAAGTAATTTTTCTGTTTACGCAATTGCATTTCAATATCAAAGTAATATAATATAGCACAGTGTAACATGATAGAAAAGTACGATGCACTGACTAGCAGGCACATAAGTTTCTAGTGTCAATACGACATGACAACAGCAGATAGGGAGTATCATCAAAACAATAAGATTCCACAAAATTAGTGACCATCTGAGGTGTGCAGGTGTTTGATATACAATATGATGAATATCTAGAGTTACTCCATTAAAACTTTACTGTTTTTATAAGTATTAAAGTTATGGTAAGGAAAAAGATTACAATTTGTCTCCAATGGGATTTCTTAAGTAGATAAAATATCATTGATGGGACCGATGTTTCGGAATTTCTTACATGGGAAAACTTGTTATGCAGGAAATTTTAACGTGCATATTATGGTGGGTAAATGCTGGGACTGGAAAACAGACCTCTTACGCGGAAACCTTTTGTGCAGAAACTTCTTAAATGGGTTCTACTGTATATACGTAAGATAACTTTTCAATATAGAATGTGGTTCTGATAGGCAATATATCGGTCCTGTCACGATAAGGTTTGGCCAGCCGTTATATATCACACAGTATCAAGTATCATGATATGCTTTACATTAAGTCAAGTTTTCTTTCTGGAACTAGTCTTTGTCGCTATCACAGGTTCAATCTGACCTATGGTGGTTAGATGGTTGGAGATGCGATCCAACACGTTCAGATTAAATCACTGAAAATTTTTGATCCAGATTAAAATCCAAATCCCAAAACAGCATGATGATATTGCTTTAGCCATCTCAACAAAAGGATTTTGGTTAGAAAACAACAGAAGAAACATAATATATTGGTTCAAAGCCTTTCATATTAATCATTTTTTGCCAGATCAACTGTGATCATATAATAATTCATCAACACACCTATAACCCACTAATTATACATCTCCCATGTGTCTAAAGTATACCACGGACTGCTAGAAGTTTAAAATAAATGAAATGTGGGTACTTGTACAGTAATACATTAGTGAAACAAGATGATTAAACAAAAATTAAAGATAAATTTATTAATTTCTGTGCTTACAAAGAATGCTTCAGCACTACTGCTCTCAAAGTGATAAATTTTATATCATGGATCAAGAGAGACTAGTGTTTATGTTTGACTCCACCATTGACACTCTCACCTCTCTTAGAAGCTATAGCTAGGGTTAAATTTAAGCAAAATAAACTAAGCTGTGGTATTGCACAAAAAGTACAGTTTAAATAATTTAAGTAAGTGCAAACTACATTACAATACCATCTTCGGCCACCCAGTAAAGTTCAAGGTGGCAACAGGAATTTCAAGTTCCCTCTTGTAATTTTGTCTGGATTAAAGGAGGTGTCGGACCATCCACCAGTTACTAGAAATTCGGTGATGTACCTGTATCGGGTGAATTTGTGTAAGAATATAGTATAATTTCTTGACAGTAAGAAACAATAAGCTGTAAAAGCTACATTTGTCTATGGGCTTATGTTGATTGTTATTTTATACTTTGCAATTTTGCTCAATTGTACATTTGCATGAAAACAATTTGCTACTTTAGTATGATAGCATAAAATAGCAAAACAAAAACAAGCAGGTTGACCTTTTGAACCAAAACAAACTGCTGGTTTGACCTTTGTTCAAAGGTCAACCAGCTGTTGCTAATGTCAAAAGGATCAATAGTACACAAAAAGGCAAGGATCTGCATTTGTTTGGCATCATCATTACACAGCTGCATCCAACCAACATCACTGTCACAAAAGAACTCTACTGTGAACAACTGGATTGTTTGAACACCATTATCCAATCATGGTGTTCAAACAATTCATCCAATACTACCACAACAATGCATCAGCACATACAACAAAGATGACCTTAGATAAGCTGGCCAGTCTTGGAAGGTTCCACCTTGTCCACCTTACATCTCACAATGTGACGGCATGACGTTCATGTCACCTATTTTGATCAAACTCAATGAGGTTATAGTGCATCTCCAACGACTGACATGTGCCAAGCAGTAAGGCACAATACTCAAAATTAAACAAGAAAATTGAGGTCGAAAATTGCAAATCACTTAAAACCCTTAGGATTCCTGTCATTTGTAGAGCGGCCAGTAGCTTGGTGGGGCCGTGCTAGTTTTGTAATTATGAGTTTGGTGTCCCAAATCATGGTGATATCAATGCTATTCTTTTTTACTAAAACTATAATTTTCATATTATTCTTGGTATTTTTAAATTTATTATACTGTCAGACAGAAAAACTGATTTAGTTTTAGAAAACTACAAATGCATAGTAAACAGGGTAATAAAACAATAAAATCCATCTGTTCCAAGTAACAGGTGATGAATGTCAATTAACAAATGCTACTTAACAATATTTATTTAAAAACAAAGCATTTTCTCTATATTAATGTATAATATGTACTGAACATACTGTGGAAACAAAGTCATTATTTAACCCAAATGCATCTATAATTGCATCTTTGTTCGATAAAGAACGAAAAGTTTTTTTATTCATAACAGTCATCGACAGATGGTTGAAAGTGGCCATTGGCTTTTTGAAAGTACAGCCACAAATTGGTCAGCAGACAATCATGCCACACGGCATGATTTGCATAAGACTATGGCTTGGGAATCACAGATTTGCATAACATTACGGCTGGTGATCACTAATTGGTCGGCTGGGAATCACGCCACATCACATTTGCATAGTGCTACGGTTCAGTAAGCATTAATTGGTCATCGAGCCCAATGTCAACGCTATAAAAATGTTAAGTTGAAGCAAGAGTGGGAACTCCACTCCAGCACGAGAAGTTCTTAAGTTCACTTCGGTTTGTGACTTCAGTTTTATTTAAGTTTAGTTCGACACGACCGGATATATGTCACTCTCGTCTAAGTTCGACTTGGGAATTTTTTTGTTCAACAATAAATGTGAATTCTTCTTCATGGAAAAATAAGACATCCCCTGAAAATAAGACCTAGCACATCTTTGAGGGCAAAAATTAATATAAGACACTGTCTTATTTTCGGGGAAACAGGGTATCCACTAATATATCTGAGGTATGTAGATGATATTCTCTTGGCATGGAAAGACACAGAGGAGGACTTCTCTGTCCTGAAATATTTCCTTGCAAATGTTTATTCCTCTATCAACTTCACCTGGGAAAAAGAAAATGGGGAAAAATTCCATTTTTAGACCTAAGTATCTCCAAGTCCCAGGGAGGATTAATATTCTCTGTGTTCCATAAATTTGGTAACATACGGCCTTTAATCCCAGTCACAGCTTACCAACCACAGCAGTACAATAATGCGGCTATAGCTCCTTTAATTAGAAGGGCATTTTATTGTCATCCATGCAAACCGCTACCAACATCGAGCTCACTGCCATTTGTTCAGCAGTGACTGCAGCAGGATATAGCAATTCCAAATATAAACATGTCTTGAGCAAGGTTAAAAGATCTATTTTTCTCGCCACCACCTTACACAAACCAAAAAAAACATTACAACTAAGTATTAAGCAAAAACATTAAGAAAATTCCTAGGGGATTGAACTACATGGGGGTTATTACCATATGATCAAAGAAAAAGTTTACTTGCAAGGAGTAGATGTGGCAATGTTCCAAATTAACTGTTCCTGTTACTGCCCTACTACACACCACAAAAACTTAAATGTCAGGCATTCACAACAGATTTGAAAGATATTTGAAATGTCTTGAAACCATCACCAAGTCTATTCTTTGCAACTAAGCAGATAATATACATTTTCTAGCATGAAATCATTAACTAATTACACAGTGAAGCATTGAAAATCAGATAGGATAAGGTCCCAATTAGTCCAGATTTTTGATGCTTCACCGCACTGATAAACAAAAACAGCAAGCTACAATAAGAAATATATCAGTATTCGACTCAAATCTGTAATGTTAAAATTGCATTTTGCACATCAACAAATACAGTAAATATCTTCCATATTGTTGACTGGATGATTGAGGCAATAGAGACATCAGCCTGATACTCTGGGAACCCAGATAAAATCCAGGCAAGTTTTCACGGGTGGTCTCTGTCCTGGACCACCCATAAAAACTTGCCTGATTTTCACGGGTGGTCCAGGTGAATGGACCACCCGTGTCAAGACCTGTCACCCAACATCCATTGTGGATCTTGCAAACCAACTATAAGCATGAAAAAGTGGCCCTCTTGGTGCCCAAGAGAAAGAAAGAGCCAAAAATGAAAAATATCCATGCATGAACAACTGGCCTTGTAAATCTCCATACTTTTGTGGATGACATTACAAATGTTATCTGTATAATTTATTCTAAGTCCAAAGTTAATGAATTGAATTGCTCAATTTTTTCAGTATTATGTTTCAATTCACATTATGTATAAAACTGATCTGTATTTAAAATTAAATAAGAATCATAAATGATTCAAATCTATTATAATTTATAAACTAAAACAATATACACAAACACATAATTAAACTTTTAACACATGAAAATCTGTACAGGTATCAAGTAAAAACAATACTAGGTCACGTCGGAGGTCTTTTGAGTTTCCTTTTCGTCATTTATTTCCGATTCCTGTTTCGTTTTCTGATCCCATAACGCTAACGCCCATTTCAAGTCTTCCTCCCACAATTCTTTTTCCAAAGGATTTATGTGTAACGCTCTTGAAAAACTTTTGATTGCCTGAAAAAGAAATGTGTTTTCGATACAAAATTAAATCCAATTAAAATCAAAACTTGACAATCTTACCAGTTTTATTTCTCCGATTCCTAACTGAGTTCGACCGAGAGTTTGGTAACCAACCCACCACCTAGGATTAAATTCCACTGCTTTTTCGGCAGCTTGTACAGCAGGAAACACTTCATTCAGCTGCATCAGCACCTTAAATGCAGTTAAATAAAGCATTATTTTATCCTTAAGATTTTTCTCGTTGATTACGTCTACGTAATTATATAGAAAACTGACTCCAAATTATACTAATAATCAAATGATAAAGCCAAGGTCATTATCAGGCTAGTTAAATATATGGATATTTAGAGTAAAGGTAGGCAATTAACTCGCCATCTTGTATTAGATTTAAGTTATAATTTGATCATCTATAGAACACATACTTGAGCCTTCATTTCGTATAACTTTTCATCAGTCGGCGTTAACTGTATTGCTTTGTCCCATTTCTTGATCGCTTCCCAGTATCTTTAGTGAAGGTACAATTTAATATTGAAACAAACAATTCGCCCATTCAAATCAGTCTTAAATAATCACCTTTCGTTTTCTGCCAACATTTCTCCTTCATTTTTTAATCTCAGACTTTTACTTTTGCATTCTTCTAACAGAGACATCTTTCTTCTCTTGAAATTTTGGACGTTATGATCGTCTGGATTGTGAGCGAGTTGGTCATCCTCCTTTGCATTATTGCTGAATGCATCCGATGCTTCTCTCGACACCTTCTGACCGATTTTCCTCTTCCATCCAAAAGTTGTCATCTTAATAAAGAAAAGAAAGATTTCATCATTAAGGTTATGTTGTAAGGCAGGGTGGCCAAACCTTCGTACAATAGGAGCCATATTCCGCATATCAGAAATATATGAGTTCACATCCTATATTGAAACTGTACTTTATATATAATCTATATACTGTATATATTAAAGGTAGGGGAAGGAGTCTGACTTTAGGAATAAGGATCCAATATATGGTACTGCAATAATAGTCTAAAAGAGTTGCAGTTTGGCAGTGTGGTTATAGTGTTTTTGTGTTTCACTTATTGACAAAATGTAGTGCACTATTGGACTACAGACTACCCCAATTCTGACGAATATAACTCTCAACACAGTTAGCCAGTATAGTTAGAGATTCCAAGCTGAAGTGAACTGATAAATTTTGATTTTGGGCCCTTCGCGACAGTAGTGCCGATGATACGATTCAAATTCAAAGAGTCGTTACTAGTATTTGTTTATTTCTTCACATCTCTCCACCACAGATCTTTGTCACAGGCAACCCAGAATCACAGATCATAATAGGAAGTTACGATACATGTGTCATGTGGCACATGTATCTATGTGGCAGTGTCCAGCGACCATGGGCACGAATGTACTACTGAACCGATCAAACCAATACAAGCAAATGTTAATGTCCAGAGCAACTGTGTTTAGCATGCAGCGACAACCAGATGATGCTTCTACATGATGAATGTTCAGAGCTACAAGCATTTGATCACCACTTCCATTGCTTACACTTTCAAAGAAGAAAAGCTGGATCATCTTTTATTTCATGATATAAATACAGAAATTTGCCAAACAGATGATATTTCTTATGAATATTGCACGTCTTCTGCCTATAAAAAGCTATGGTAATACAAACAGAAAACTACTTTCTACGGCAAGCATTCAACAAAGTCGTCTCGCTGCCATTTTGTAAATAACACTGTCTGGAGTGTCCACCCAGACCGCTGTTTGGAGTGTCCACTCCAGACAGCGGTCACTCACCAGCCAGAAGTGCATACAAAGATTCTTTCTGCCTATGGTCGCCAGATGCCGACACATAGAATGTATCCTAAAGAGCAGGCGGTGCCATACTATAAAGATATAGTTTGGTGCCCACTCCTGACAGTTGATGCAATGATCTTTTTTCTTTACATGTAACTGCAATACATGTAAACTATGCATGCCAGAATACTTATGATTTCTCTGTATTCAAAGAATTCAATATCAAAATTCATATTTTGGAAATTTACTTGATGATTTCGTACATATATATATGTCTTTCCTGTATTTTTAAATCAAAAAAATACATTTATAATTTAACAAAATAATTTTAATTAATGATCTGTTTACACCATCATTCCGACGCCATCTTTCTTTTTTATCGCACATGTTCAGATGATGAAATTTAACATTAATAATAGATTTTCTTTGAAGCAAACTTTCGCGAGTTCAATTCTATCGTCTGTTTTACGAAATTACTCCAATTATACGCGAAAAATGCTGCAAAATACACGCGAAAGTTTCCGACTACGTCATAAAGTAAACAATCCAAATCGGTGTCCGCGCCATAGTGTCTCGCGGCGCGAGTGTCGCGACGTGGTGAATTGAGTAAACCGGACTAATTTTACGGTATTTTAACCAAATTTATTACTTCTTATTAAAATTTGCCTTTCTTACTTTATAAATAACAACTTTTAAGGTCATAATCGGCTAAAAAAACAATTTTATCGCTAAATTTATAACTGGAAAGGAACGAATTAACACGCGATCTTTCGCGTATCCTGTTCGATGGAAGAAAAAAAAGTAAAAACTTATTTTTTAATATTTCTTCACCCATTACAGCTAATAAGAAAATCTCAAATAATCAAAATACCTTGCCAAATTTTAATAATTCCGCATCGCATCGAACAATGTTTATAGCGCCATTTTACTTCTCCCCATACCGAACACTCCAAGTATGTAGATCTGTTATTGGTCAATTTTAAGCCAATCGCGAGCGATGGAATTTGAATTTAAAAGTCTTTGTGAAAACGTGGACGTGTGTACAACAGAGTACTTGGCGTGCATATTTCCCTTAAGTAATTCTGTTATAAGGTATCATTAATGTGATTTATTCTTTAGTAATGTTAAGTGCCTTGATGATAAATTATACAATAGTAAATTTTGATGTTCAGATTATTTAAAGTTGTAATCATAGAAATATTAATAAGTATTGCAATCATTTTTCCCTCTTATAATCCAGTTAGAATGTAAACATTATAACCAAGCTTAACTCAATGATCCTTAGGCTGTAAAGAAGTGAAACTAAAATGTGTCTATTGATAAATACACTCATTGATGAGTCAAATTCAATAGATCTAAAGACAATCCTCATCTTATCCCTCCTTTTACAATACTTTCTTTAGATTTGGCTTGCTAAACTACAGTGGTATGTTATAACTTTGTGGGGCCCAAGCAAATTTGAATTAGGGGTCCTTGCGTATAGTGCCGACTTTGGGGAAATTTTTTCAGAAATATCTCTTTATATTATACTTTAGAAGATTGGTTCGGGACTTCCTGTCGATGGGAGCCAAAGGTAATTTGCCCATTTTGACCATAGGATAAGGCACTGATGCCAAACTCTTCCATTTTTTCATCTCTTTTCACATGAAACATCTAGTCTTTTCTTATTCTAAGTTCTTTAAAACATTTAATATTTCAATTCTTAGTTCTTCATCCATGCTCAGATGTTTATTCACAATGATAATCTGACTTGAACTATGTAGAAATTTTCTAGCATTTAAAAAGGTTTGTGCATGTTTTCAGTGGATGAACACATGTGGAAGTGCAGACAAACTTTACCTAGAAATTCAGAAAGCTTGCTCTCAGCAGCGCCAATATCAGACTCTTGGTTAACAAATTCAGGAAAATTGGTAGTATACACAATGCACAATGTTATGGGAGAATGGGTGATCCGCCATACTGGACAAAACAATGTGTAAAGACTGAAATAACACGAGAGTACTATATGATCAATCAGGAAGCTCAGATTGCAACAACTGACAGTATAGAAGATCCTCCACTCCATTACTGACTGAAGAAACATGCATACTATTTCCATGTGTTGTATAAGTTAGAGGAGGAAGATTATGCTATATGCCAAGCAATGTGTTATGATCTCTTGGAAGATGTGGAACAGGAGGATTTGATGATACTTCATCAAATCCTCCTGTTCACTTTCACAAATACTTCATCAAATCCTCCTGTCACCAAATGATCACTGAATGGCTCTTTGACTTCTTCCAGTTATCACTAATGGCAATTGTGTTTATCCTTAAGTTTTGGACATTTGTGTATTGAAATATTTCTTTTAATACTTAATATAAAGTAATTTATTAAAAGATAATAAATCAGATCCTCATTTCTATTCTAGGTATTATTTTGAGATGTCAATAACCACTTAAGTCAATATATAATATGGAAGATACTTTGAAATGCTCGCTGAATATAGAAAGTCTAAGTAAAATGGGAGTCAGCACAAAATGTAATGTATTAAAATCTGCACAACTTTTATTAGGTAGAAATGAATTTAGAGATATAATTTTGAAGGTCGAATCCAACAAATTCAATGCAAAGTACGTCGTGAAAGACGCATCTATACATAAAAGATTTGTCAAGGACGGAAAAGCTACAATAAAGTTGTCAAATCAGAACCTACAATTTATGATTTCAAACTGTCCTCCTAGAAGTTTAATGATATTTATAAAGACTTTAAGTTTGAAGATGCAAAATTCCAAGGCGGAAACATCGTTGACCGGAAGACAGCGCTTGCTGGCGGATAAGGCAAAGACATTTGAAGAAATCAGTCCCCTGACTGAAAAGGATGTAAATGTGATGAAGACTAACAGAATATCAGCTGTTGCATTCTCCACAACACCAAACAGTAAAAAGAGAAAAATAAATGAAACAACAGAGGTAAGAAATACATACATTTTCAATCAAATTAGCTGATTATTTTATTTATATCTGTAGATATCAATATATCTTTTCATAAATATGTTTAATGTTTTGAAAATATCCAATTTTACTGTTTTTTAATATTTCAGAAAGAGAAAACACAATCCGTGCCCAAGAATTTATCATCTTTTCAACTTACTGCTGAGCAGAAAAACGTATTGAATGCAATTCTTAGCGGTCAGAATGTATTCTTCACAGGGAGCGCCGGCACCGGAAAGTCTTATTTATTGAAACGAATCGTCGGAGTGTTGCCTCCCGATACCACGTTTGCCACGGCTAGTACGGGTGTGGCCGCGTGCCAAATTGGTGGGATAACTCTTCATTCGTTTGCAGGTTTAGTTACTGTTGCACCTTGTTAATTTTTATGTGAAGTTGTTTCCTAGATGTTTAATTAAATATTTCAGGTATTGGGTCGGGCAAAGCCGACATTCAGCAATGTATCCAACAGGCTCTTAGAAAAGATGTGGTGCAGCAATGGAGAAAGTGTAATCATTTAATTATAGATGAAATATCAATGATAGATGGCCAATTTTTTCAGAAATTAGAGAGAATAGCTCGCATAGTAAGGAATAATCAGAAACCATTCGGAGGGATACAGTTAATTCTCAGTGGCGATTTTTTGCAGTTGCCTCCCGTTACTAAAGGAAGTGAGAAATGCACCTTTTGCTTTCAGGTAAATTGTTCTTTTTTTACGTTAAAGTTTGATTTTTTGTTGGAAATTATCAAGGAGTTAATAAATTATTTTCTGTCATTAGAGTGAAGCTTGGAGAAATTGCATCAATGTCAGTTTGGAATTAACGCAAGTTATGAGACAAAAGGATGAGAAATTCATTCGAATATTACAAGACATCAGAGTCGGAAGGTATTACATTTTACTTTTTGATTTTGTATTTACGTACTATGTAAGATAATTGTGTTTTAATTGGTTGCAGATGCACAGAGGAAACCACAAATATATTATTACAAACTGCCGATAACATTGTAGAAAATGATGGAATTTTAGCTACCAGACTCTGCACGCACAAAGACGATGTCGAGTTTATTAACGAAAGTAAACTCAAGAGTTTACCCGGTAGAGAATTTTTTCCTCAAAATGAAATGAACAGAGTGAGAAACACTAAAGTTATGACGCATTAAATATTATTTTAGGTAAATCTCGGCTATTTAAGGCTTCCGACAGTGATCCGATGTTAAGCAAGTATATAGATTCCCATTGTCCAGTCGGACTGCAAATTGAATTGAAAGAAGGATCTCAGATTATGCTAACTAAAAATATGGATTTGCAGAAAGGTCTTGTGAATGGAGCTCGTGGTGTTGTAATTGGATTTGATCAGCAACGAGAAGGTATTGAATCCCTTTGTGTACTTATAATTTACTATTAACAATCTAAATGTACATTCTCTAGAGGATTACATAAAATGTGCTAAATATAGATAGATAAAGAACTGACAAATATTTATCCTAGCATCTATCTAATCTCTCTTGTTCTTGAATCATTCTCTTTTAGTTCAGTCTCTTCTTTTACCCTCTGATCTTCTTGCAATGAAGATCAGAGGGTAATAGTTACCCTATTACCCTCTGATCTTCCCTGTTCTAGAGAGGGATCCCGAGAGGGATCCCAAATTATTAATATCAATTCCCAGAAGTCAATAGATCATTCTTGGAGATCAATTGAAAATGATTCATTAAAAATTATTAGTCCAATAGGTTTTATATATATATAACAGTTCAGGACGTAAATTTGAATACTGTAAGTAGATCTTTTCTGAGAAAACAATCTACATCTAAAAAGGTAAAAAAAGGTTTTATTTTGGGGTTCAAGAACAGATTAATCCATTCCATATTGTTTCTTATGGGAAAATATGTTTCAGTTTTTGAACAACTTTTAAGAACAAATTACATTTGAAAACCCAGGTTTGACTGTATTCACACAGAATATAAGAGAAACTGAAGTTAATGGATTTATTTGAGGATAAAGGTGACACAGGATAATAGGTTTGAGTTAAAAATACTGGCAATTTCAACTTAAACAAGATCCATATTATATTGAAAACCTACATACTATGTCTGGGACATGTAGTCAGCTTTAAGTTAATGCAGTTTGACTTAACAAGGTTTTACTGTATTCTTTCTATCTTTTCTCACTTTATTCCTTTCCTTACTACTACACCTTATTGAGTGTTTTCTGTATCAAAATGAAATTTATGGTTTTGGATACCTAGTGCTGCTTTATCCTACAGGCAAAAAGAGCAATTGCCTGAAGCCCCAACAAAATTACCAATCTTTTATAAACACATTACTGTGGTAAGAATATCAAAATTAAATTTGGGCAATGTCTAGGGCCCCTAGATTGCCGGTTTGGCACAAGCACAGGGTGCACTAGCACTGCACAAAGGTTATGTTAAAAAACAAACAAGGATACCGGGGGATTCCCCAAAAATTTCCCTGAACAAAAATGTTTAAGTCAACACTGTACATGGAGCCCCCTAATTCAAATTTGCCTAGGTTCCCATGAAGCTATAACGCCCCATTGTTTATGCAAATCTAATATTTCCTTTCATAGTATCAAAGATGGTTTTTTTTTTTTTTACAAATTGTTGGATTGTTTTGCTTCTCTTTATTGGATATCTCTTTTAATTTCTTTGTTTCTCTGTATTACTGTTTATTCACTTTTGTAGTTGCCAATTTTACATTACAAATGAGGCGCTGACTTGAAGGAAAGGAAAGGCTGATTTCAGAATGCAAGAGCTGAGAAATAAAAACAATTTGTAGAAAGATTGTCAACAGAACTTGCAATATTCAATCTTAACCCTTTTTATCACAATAATAGGTTTACAATATTGGCTTTTCCGTCTAGACAGACTATTATTTGTAGTAGTAGAAAGTAGAATACAGAGTAATAGTACATTGCACCATATATAATTAACTTTTTTTGTGATACTTATTATCTATAGGAATAAAACACAAAAAATTAATTTCTTACAGCCTATAGACTAGAGACTGTAAGTTAATTTACAAGACCTTTCAAATTTGCTTTCTCATACCAAAGAATGGTCTCATATATCAACTACATTTTGAAACAAAATTTCTAGCTCTAGGCTGCTTCCAAAGGTAGATTCTCAGCTCAAAAGATTAAGGGTTGCAACTATGCATTTCCTTTTCTCTTTAATTCTATTCAGCGCTTCTGTTATGCAAATTTACTTTCCTTGTTCTGCTTGTGTATTGTGGAATATCAATATGTGTTTCACATATTCTACTTCTTCCTTGTTCCTTTTTTTACTATATCAGGAATTACTCTTATTTTGGCAATGTGATGTAATCAGTGTTGCATTTGTTCTCGGATGCGTTGCTAAATCCTTGACTACACTTCTACATCTTTCAGTGACTACATTACAGTTACTCTGGCTTTTACTATTTCCTTGACAGATACTTCCATCTATAAAGTCTATGGAGATTTTCTAAATCAAATGTTTATAATGTCCATACAATCAATAAACATTGGTTCTCTCTTGTCCCACTCACAAGTGTGCAAACATACAGTAGATGTTCATATTTGTGTAATTTTACAGATATTACAGTAATTATAATTGTTATAATAGTTAATACTTACCTAAACGAATACTTTTAGGGCTACCAATTATCAAATTTTTATGTGGAGTAAAACAAACTGTCGCATACGAAAGATGGCTTGTCAAAGCTCCCGGAGGAGTTCACTTGATTAGGCGACAGTTGCCCTTAATGCTGGGTTGGGCAATGTCTATTCATAAATCTCAGGTAATACTAATTATAAGTACATTCACTTTTAAATTATATTTTGAAGTGGAATCTTTAACACTGTGCATTTTTTTTTCCAGGGAATGACATTAGACTGTGTAGAAATCTCTCTGGGGAGAGTTTTCGAGAGCGGCCAGGCTTACGTTGCCCTGTCCAGAGCTCGTAATCTGGAAGGACTACGTGTGATAGATTTTGATAAAAGTCACGTCAGGGCAAATCCAGTAGTTTTAGCATTTTATAGACAGCTTAGGTATGCAAGTTCTGCCTTGGAGACTTTCCGTTTATGACGGTTACTCTATATAAATTGATGAATTTTTATTACAGTTATGTAGTTATGCTCAAAATTTAATTTCTAATAAAGTATTTATTTTTTTATCTTGTTTTTTTAATAAAACCTTGTGACCAAAACAAATTTTTTTCCATTTATAACTCTGTGTCCCGAGAGCACTAAGAGGTCCTTTCTTCCATACCTATTGCAGATTTGGCCAGGCCCACAATAAATTAAATTAATTATAAACTCTATACAACACTCAATACTATAATAATACATGATACAAGAAAATTAGTTTACGTGTGTTATATGGTAATTATTATACTGTATAATATATGATGCATGCAAAGAAGCACCCCTACATTGAACCTTTCCCCATGTTCAGAATGTCAGAAGCTGGAGAAATGTGGTTTGCTGACTTTGAGAATTAAATTTGTTAGCACAAGTGCCATTTGCTATCTGCAAAAACACAAATCCACACCAATTTTGTGTTAAAACATGATTTTAATCATTAGACACAAAAATTTGAGTGCTCAAAACTTCTTTAATGATTAATATTTACATTAAATTTTGTATACTCCAAGTTCTAATTACTTTGCCATTAAAAAAATATAGGTATATATTTAAATTTTTGTTAAATATATCTTGTAGTATTTTTGAATTGCATATAAAACTATAATTTTGAATTCTCCGATGCTACACATTAATCGACGTGAAATTTTGGAGGAGTTTGTGCCCAATAACATTAAAATCTGCATTATTTCTTTTTGTCTTCCAACATTGCTCTAGTGTGAAATTTAGAAATAGAGAAGGGATTGCGACTTCCCACATTATTCATCCATTCTGCCTGAAAATCCTCCACTTCCGATTCATCCATGTTGATCAACTGCTGGTCCTCCTCTATCTTCCCGGTTCTACGGTCTTTGCGTTTCTCCAAAACTCGAGCCTTCTCTCCCAGACGATAGCCGAAACTCATCTTCTCGGTTCCCGTTCTCGAATCTCTGACACACTTTCTGCTCTGTCCCGCTCCTACGGGCCCCTCGTAATTTGACACCGATGCCTGGTACGTTTCCGGTTCTTCGTTTCCCTTCTTCTGGTATGTCATCACAGAAGAAGAGGTGAAAGTATGGCAGTTGGTCGCATCTGTCGGAAAGCGTGGAAAAGGTATGTCAAACGATCGGAAGCACGATTCAAAATGACCCAGATTGCTACAGAACGGCTCCATTGCAGAACCGACAAGATTCGAAGGATCTAAATTTGGGAAAATGCCATCATCTCTAACAATATTCTTAAATATTTCCGGAGAATCTCGCTCTTGAAAGAACGGATCATCTTTGAAAGGTTCAAGGAAGTTGGAACCAAACCAATCAGATCTTTCCTTTTCTGATTTTGAAGCATGTTCTTTCTTTCTTGAAACAGGCATCTGGAAGGGTAAAATATAAAGAGTTACTTATGAAGTGATAATATTAATTAAAATCACAGTGCTAAAGCAAAAACTAAAGTGAATATTGCTCTTATAAACGCCATTTTGAATGGTTTTCTGATTGACCAATAAAAAGCTATATCCTAAATCACGTGACAGTCAAACATTTAATTGGCTGATTTTAAATAACGATTCGGTATAAAATTTAGAACCTTTAACGTTAGGCGATTTATTTAAATTTTAAATTTCATCTTTTTTTAATAAATTAAATATGGAATATTATTTTAAAATTCCATTTAAACAACGCAGAAAATTCAAATGCGTTTTTAATTCTATAAAATTCAAAATATAAGAAAATTCGCTTAATTATTTTAAAGTTTAAAAACATAATTTATTTCAATAGATTATGTTTTTAATCATATTAAAAGTAAAAAGTATAACTTAAATGATTCATTTTAATACCTTTTCGATTTTTACTTTTCGAGAACGCAATTCGAACTGAAATCAATGTTTTTCTTTTTTCCGTATACAGTATTGGAGTTGAGTGGCGACATCTGTTGTTCTATAAATTTCTAATTATAGAATATTCTTAATTGCCTTTTAAATTAATTTTATAATAAACTTTCGACGCAAAAATAATTAAATTTTAAAATAATTATTCTAATTTTTATCTGAAATAATATAAAGTAAGAGGGAAAAAAAAAAGATTTACTACAACGATATATTTGATCTGACGTAACTCCAGTAGGCGGGGTTTATAACGGTAGTATACAGTAGACCCACCTATAACACGGGTTCATATAATACTAATTCGTATAACACGGCGGAAAATTTGCGATCGTATTTGTATAAATATGCTAAAAGAGACTCGTATAATACGGTGAAACGTCATCGCCGACTCGTGTCGCGACAGGATTGGTCGAATCTAGACCAATAGCGGATATTGCACAAACCGTTGAGTTTAAACGAGCAGCGGACCTACTAAAAACCATTTATTATTTAACGGGCATAAAAATTATATTTATATTAATGATGTCTCCAAAGTTCAGCGAATTTTTCGCAAAAAAAAATAATTTATCAGGAAGCACGCGAGCGCCATTCGATGACGTGCTCCATAACGAAAGCAAGCTTAAGCAATGGCGTCGTCGAACAATGCACACTCGATAAGTATTCCTACAATTTTTTGTTTATATCATAGTTTACATTTGTAAGATAATTGTGTTTTAATTGGTTGCAGATGCACAGAGGAAACAACAAATATATTATTACAAACTGCCGATAACATTGTAGAAAATGATGGAATTTTAGCTACCAGACTCTGCACGCACAAAGACGATGTCGAGTTTATTAACGAAAGTAAACTCAAGAGTTTACCCGGTAGAGAATTTTTTCCTCAAAATGAAATGAACAGAGTGAGAAACACTAAAGTTATGACGCATTAAATATTATTTTAGGTAAATCTCGGCTATTTAAGGCTTCCGACAGTGATCCGATGTTAAGCAAGTATATAGATTCCCATTGTCCAGTCGGACTGCAAATTGAATTGAAAGAAGGATCTCAGATTATGCTAACTAAAAATATAGATCTGCAGAAAGGTCTTGTGAATGGAGCTCGTGGTGTTGTAATTGGATTTGATCAGCAACGAGAAGGTATCGAATCCCTTTGTGTACTTATAATTTACTATTTACAATCTAAATGTACATTGTCTAGAGGATTACATAAAATGTGCTAAATATAGATAAAGAACTGACAAATATTTATCCTAGCATCTATCTAATCTCTCTTGTTCTTGAATCATTCTCTTTTAGTTCAGTCTCTTCTTTTACCCTCTGATCTTCTTGCAATGAAGATCAGAGGGTAATAGTTACCCTATTACCCTCTGATCTTCCCTGTTCTAGAGAGGGATCCCTATTACCCTCTGATCTTCCCTGTTCTAGAGAGGGATCCCTATTACCCTCTGATCTTCCCTGTTCTAGAGAGGGATCCCAAATTATTAATATCAATTCCCAGAAGTCAATAGATCATTCTTGGAGATCAATTGAAAATGATTCATTAAAAATTATTAGTCCAATAGGTTATATATATATATAACAGTTCAGGACGTAAATTTGAATACTGTAAGTAGATCTTTTCTGAGAAAACAATCTACAGCTAAAAAGGTAAAAAAAAAAGCTCAAAACTTCTTTAATGATTAATATTTACATTAAATTTTGTATACTCCAAGATCTAATTACAGTGCCATTAAAATAAAAATAGGTGTATATTTAAATTTTTTTTGGATATATCTTGTAATATTTTTAAATTACATATAAAATTATAATTTTGAATTATCCGATGCTACACATTAATCGACGTGAAATTTTGGAGGAGTTTGTGCCCAATAACATTAAAATCCGCATTATTTCTTTTTGTCTTCCAACATTGCTCTAGTGTTAAATTTAGAAATGACAGAAGGGATTGCGACTTTTCACATTATTCATCCATTCTGCCTGAAAATCCTCCACTTCCGATTCATCCATGTTGATCAACTGCTGGTCCTCCTCTATCTTCCCGGTTCTATAGTCTTTGCGTTTCTCCAAAATTCGAGATTTTTTTCCCAGACGATAGCCGACACTCATCTTCTCGGTTCTCGTTCTCGAATCTCTGACACGCTTTCTGCTATGTCCCGCTCCTACGGGCCCCTCGTAATTTGACACCGACGCCTGGTACATTTCCGGTTCTTCGTTTCCCTTCTTCTGGTATGTCATCACGGAAGAAGTGGTGAAAGTGTGGCAGTCGGTCGTATCTGTCGGAAAGCGTGGAGAAGGAACGTCAAACGGTCGGAAGCGCGATTTGAAATGAACCGTATCGCGGAATTGCTCCATTGCAGAACCAACAAGATTCGAACGATGTAAATTTGAAAAAATGCCAGCATCTCTAACAATATTCTTAAATATTTCCGGAGGATCTGGCTCTTGAAAGAACGGATCATCTTTGAAAGGTTTCAGGAAGTTGGAACCAAATCAATCAGATCTTTCCTTATGCGATTTTGAACCATGTTTTCTCTTTTTTGAAACAGACATCTGGAAGGGTAAAATATAACAAGTTACTTATGAAGTACTGTATTATTAAAATCGCAGTGCTACAGCATAAACTAAAGTGAATATTGCTCTTATAAGCGCCATTTTGAATGGTTTTCTGATTCAACAATAAAAAGCTATATCCTAAATCACGTGACACTCAAACATTTAATTGGCTGATTTTAAATAACGATTCGGTATAAAATTTAGAACCTTTAACGTTAGGCGTTATTTATATTAACGTTATTTAAATTTTAAATTTCTCCGTTTTTTAATAAATTAAATACGGAATATTATTTTAAAATTCCATTTAAAAAACGTAGAAAATTCAAATGCGTTTTTAATTTTATAAAATTCAAAATATAAGAAAATTCGCTTAATTATTTTAAAGTTTAAAAACATAATTTATTTCAATAGATTATGTTTTTAATCATATTAAAAGCAAAAAGTATAAGTTAAAGGATTCATTTTAATACATTTTCGATTTTTACCTTTTCGAGAACGCAATTCGATCTGAAAGCAATTTTTTTTTCNTTTTTTTTTTTTTTTTTTTTTTTTTTTTTTTTTTTTTTTTTTTTTTTTTTTTTTTTTTTTTGCACGTCGAACCGATTTTTTTCCTTTTCCTCCTTTTATTTTTCGTTTATTTATTACTTCCTTAAACTGGAAGAATTCGAAATTAATAGTAACTCTAAGAAAATGTCAAAGAAAAAAGGGAAATTTAAAACTTCCCTAACGGACGAGAATATACCTAAGACGAATTTTAATTCGCTGAATAGGTTTCAATTGTCTTTATTGAACAGTGGTCTGTTACCCGCTGCAGAAGCCGAAAAAGCTGAAGGATTATTGCCTTCTAAACCCATGGAGTTTTCTAAGTTTGCCAAACACGTTGGTCTCTTAAGAAAATACGACGTGTTGCTCCGCATCGAATTCCAGGTGAGTGATTGCTAGGCTGTTTTTTTTTTTTGAGGATGACGTGCTCCATAACGAAAGCAAGCTTAAGCAATGGCGTCGTCGAACGGTGCACACTCTGTAAGTAATCATACATTTTTTTGTTTATATAATAGTTTATATGGATTATTCCCAAAAAATTATACGTGTTTTGGAAATATTGAGTAAAATTAGTCTAGAATCGATTAATTATATGGAAGAAAACCTTTCAAACAGCCGTAGTTCGTAAACTGCACACGTGCCGGGCTGTGATTTGCTCATGTATTTAAGTAACTTGTAAAACACGGAATTCATATAAAACGGAACGTATCTACCGTGTTATGGGGGGTCTATTGTATATACTATATGTATACTATACATATCACTATATGTCAACTACAGTAAATGCCTCAGGTTGCCGATAGCTGGCGTGAGAGTCGTCAGTAAGCGAGGAGTTTGTTTATCTATTTGGTTAGTAGTTAATTCAAGCATTTTTGGAACTTTTTTTCTACTGTTCTGTAAAAAAAATCATATTAATTGATAAACAAAGTTCAGTTATAAAACGAAATTTAGCTCTCTTAGTTTATCTTCTGTCTCTATAGGGACGGGTGTGTGTATATATATATATATATATATACACACACCCGTCCCTCCGTCCCACCGGCCCATTGTGGGTGAGGACATCAGTCGTAGACAGACACACACATCACTTTATTTCCTTCGTTCTTCCTCATCTCTCCCTTCCGAAAGTCCGTCTACACGCCTTTTTTTTATCTTCAGCGTAAACACATTTCTAATAAATTAATCGATTAAATCAGATTCATATTTGCCCGTGTTTAAGCTTTCAAACTGCTAAAATAATTTTTAATAGCACCATCGAATAGAGTATGAGATGTACTGTACAGTGCTTTAACTAACCGATCGGTAAGGATTTCCGAACAGACTCTTTGACAGATGTCTACTGGTAACTGAAATAGAATCTGGAGGATAAATGGTATCGTATAAAGCAGTAACAGCGCTGTCTTTTCGGACGATAAAGCAAAATAAATGATGCCGCTTCATCATTAATCATTCGATCTTGAATTTGTGAAACGAAAAATTTGCTTTGTCTTAAATATTTCTAAGGCAGAAAGTACTTATCAGTAACCTAAACCAAAATCAAAATCATATTTTCTACCAATTTCTCTACATAAATAAATTTATTTCTGTGTGTTTTGTATGAGCGGTTTGCAGTGGCCAATGGCCGAGTGGTTGCGATGGCAGCATACTGCTCTAGGAGACCCGAAATCGAACCTGGATGGGCCGAAAAACTCAAGGATTTTTGCGGATATGTCGGAATGCCCGGCCGCCCTATTATGGGCCATGCCAAATTCGTATTGGTTTGCTTAAAACGTCCTCATAGTGCTTACACTCCAGAAAGATTTAAATTCTATTTAGACGCAAACGTTTGATGTCACGATAAGATAGCCAATCAGATTAAAGATACGGTAAATTAAAATTTGAAAAACTAAACATTAAATTTATGTTACATATTAAATATTCGCTTATTTATTACAATTAGTATTAAAATAGATAGTAGATGCTAAATTGTAATAAATAAATAGCCCTTTTTTTTATAATTATGCAAGTAAAACACTTCTTAATTCGAGAATTAGTCAGCAGATGGCGCTTCTCCTTTATTTTGTATCTTTTTAAGGAATAAATTATTCAGAAATTAATTATATATAAGCGCGATTTGAAATGAACCGTATCGCGGAATTGCTCCATTGCAGAACCAACAAGATTCGAACGATGTAAATTTGAAAAAATGCCAGCATCTCTAACAATATTCTTAAATATTTCCGGANATAATATTACCAATATCATAAAAAATATATGCATTTTATTTGCTTAGAAATATTTTAGAATAAATTTTGATGTAATAAAAATATTTTTCAATGATTTATTCATGAGAAATATATATATGTGTATGTATATATATAAACTAAAATCGAATAAATGATTCAAATCAATCTCTTTCGAGACACTCGCCGGATATAATATCAATATTTTATCGAATTTATTTTAGTTTAGAAAATTCTGCGTAGAAAATAACCAGAAATGGGCAAATGTTGAATTCATTTTAATATAATTCATTCAACGAGATGGCAAATTACCGAGAAATTTAAAAATGGCTCACGTGACCAATTTAAAACGATTAAAACTTAATTTCCCGGTCGATTTAACTCTATATTAATAATAATATGGCCTCGACACGTAAAAGTATTTAGAAATTCTTATTACACAATTCCATTATTACGTAACTCGGCATTATTAGCGTACCGACACCTATCGATCGATTAATGAACTATAATTTATAAGCCGTGACATCAGCGGTGACGTGAAATCAATTGTGACGTACGGGATATTTAAAAATTCAAATCGCTAATGATGTTTTAAGCCGTCATCACGACATCAATTAACTAATCTTGCGAAATTTTCGCTTAGAAAACATCTCGGTAGGGGTTGTTCGAGCTTTTAAATATCCAAAGTTTCCGTGTCTTAGAGTTATATACGACTTTCCCTTCGCTCTGCTTGGTTCGAGCCCGACTAACACGCATGCTTGAAACACTTGCCTGGAACATCGCTAAGAATTTTCTATTTATAGTGGGCAACACTTCTGTAGAACATAACGTCTACTACAGCGTGTAGTAGAGCCGGTGACAACTCCTCTCTCTCCACAGAGATCATCCTCTTCGTTGCACGTGATTGTTTTTTTTTTTTTTTTTTTGCACGTCGAACCGATTTTTTTCCTTTTCCTCCTTTTATTTTTCGTTTATTTATTACTTCCTTAAACTGGAAGAATTCGAAATTAATAGTAACTCTAAGAAAATGTCAAAGAAAAAAGGGAAATTTAAAACTTCCCTAACGGACGAGAATATACCTAAGACGAATTTTAATTCGCTGAATAGGTTTCAATTGTCTTTATTGAACAGTGGTCTGTTACCCGCTGCAGAAGCCGAAAAAGCTGAAGGATTATTGCCTTCTAAACCCATGGAGTTTTCTAAGTTTGCCAAACACGTTGGTCTCTTAAGAAAATACGACGTGTTGCTCCGCATCGAATTCCAGGTGAGTGATTGCTAGGCTGTTTTTTTTTTTTGAGTTGCTCCTACCCTACCCGCTCCACAACTTCTGCATGCGCTTACAGAGCGATCCCAGACCTGTTGAGGGATCAAAATCTGAGTTAAAAATATCCCGATCTGTCCTCCTCTCTCGCCTTGTAACATGAATGGAAGAGTGAAGCGCGGGGAAAATTACTCCCTCGAGTCCCTACACGCGATCTGCTTACCTTCTAGTCACGTCCAGGGTATATTTTTAAGTTTCATTAAGCCCGAGAATTTATTAATTGTGGCTCTTCCATTAATCGTGCCTTTATATAAGAGGGGATAAACCTCGCTCCGTAAGCCAAGGTAAATAGATTGAATTCTTGCTATAAAAAGTAATTATTTGTCTGGATTCATCCATATCGTTATAAGTGGTTTATCGATTAAAAAGCCAGGTGAGAGAACAGAAAATGTCATTGATCGGTTAAAACTTCCATCTTCGGTTACTGCCTGTATACTTGGTTTTTTACTATTTATTAAAGAATTACGTTGTTATTGAAATTTATAAACATTGTAATTCTCGAGGAATTGTTAATTTACAAGTAAATTCATGAAATAAGTAGAAAAAAATGCAAAAATTTATGCATTTTTAGAGGGAAAAAATCAATGACACCGGTGAACGCCGGGTCAGGAAAGTCTATATAAAGCGATGTTTTATTAATTTGTTTAAAGAGTCGCTGCTTTTTATTTTATTTTACTTGTTAAATGCTGAGTTTTTCGAATAAAAGACCAAAAAGAAAAAAAAAATTATAATATTGGAATATTAGTGGATTAAAGAAGAGCCCTTCTGGCAAAGAATTTCTTGGCAACTTTTATAATATTCTAGAATTACTTATGACGTCATTCTGATCATATAGTTGTCCTTCTAAATGTTTCTCACATCAAGGAGTTTAATTTGTCGAAACATTAACCATATTAGTGCAATTAATATGAAGTACAGTACATAATAGTTTATGAAAATGAGAGCAAATTATCGTTTCATTGGACGAAATTTTAATTTAACAAAAATATTTTATTAACAGTTGTTATTACCATTTAGAATTTCTGTTATTATTTTTTTAAATATATATTTACCAAAATATATTTTAAAATGTTTAACTTGTTCAACAACTTTATTTTGACCAATAGAATTGATGACTTCGCTATCGTCTGGCAATGCGAAACTGTAATTTTTATATTTACGTAATTTAACGTTTTTCTAAATTAATTAATACAAATTAATAACTGTAAAATAATAACTAAATAGTTTTATATATAAAAAGATTCATTTGAAATATTATTAAATTCAAATATTTAAAAATTTAAAATGTTATTCGTCCCGAAATTTAAACTTTAGCACCTAAAAATTGCAGATCAATACTTCATAATTATTCAATATTTTTCATATTTAATATTTTAAAAATATATAAATTTCGATTTATTATTAAATACAAATAAATTCAAATTTTAAACCAATCACGTAGACGTATTTAAAAAAAAAGAAAAATAATCTAACATCGGTTTCTACTGGATGAAATTCAAAAAATCGATTTCAAAATTGGTTTCTGCAAATATAATTTTTCGAATAAACGAATTTAATTTTAAAATAAATTATAATAATATAACAAATTTTAAAATTTGAATAATTAAATAATATAAATTTATGTTTAATAAAGTTCAGTGGAAGATATTTATAAATTCTGATAAAATTTTATGTTACTTATGAATATTAATACAAAATGGAGGCGTTTATTTAATAGTATTGTAAAATTATGGTCTGAAAATCCCTTAAAATTTATCATTTTTCAGCACTTACCCGATAATAATGACGCCATTTTACGATTTAGCATTTATAATAAAGGCATTTTAAGTACTGTTATCTATTGGCATATATAATAAAGATATTTTAAATAGCATTAATTCAGTTATAGCGTGCTTTTTCAACGCATTCTACCATCATAAATGCAATTAATTCGCGTCATATTGTACTATTTTCGAATCAGTAGCCTTTCGTTATTTTTATTATTGCTTGAACGTATTGCAATAAAAACAAGAGGAGAAAGTAATTTGGACATACAGAAGAATTTTTTTCTGTATATGAAAAGGATAAAGTTTTTCCCCCTCCTATCATTGCCTTTTTCTAACTTATTTTATATAAAGATTTATCATTACAACATATATATTGTGAACCGGTAGCCATTATCTTATAAATCCTTTATGCTTGTCTGAGACAAAACTAGATTTTTATATTGTTTTTAAGAGAAAGTTTTAAAAGTTATACAGTATTTTAAATAAAATTTTAACAGAGGAGAACTTCAGTAAACAGCGGCGAGTCATAATTTTCTTCTTGTTACATAGCCACGTTTAACAGAGAAAACTGCGAAAATACTGTTTAACAGAGGTGAAATCCAGTAAACAGTGTCACGTCATAATTTTTTTCTTATTACGTAGTCACGTTTTAACAGCGAAAACTGTAAAAATACTGCATAACACAGAAGTTCGGTAAACAGCGGCGCGTCATTATTTTCCTTTTATTACGTTCAACGATAATTTAAATTTATAATCAGAGCATTGATAAATTTTGTGTAAACAAATAGTTTTAAATAATATTGTAGAATATATTTGATTAAAAATTGTTTTAAATTTAAAAAGGCAGAATACTTATTGAATAAAATTCAATTCAATGTCTAACATGTAAAGAAATGACAGAAGGGATTGCGACTTTTCACATTATTCATCCATTCTGCCTGAAAATCCTCCACTTCCGATTCATCCATGTTAATCAACTGCTGGTCCTCCTCTATCTTCCCGGTTCTATAGTCTTTGCGTTTCTCCAAAATTCGAGATTTTTTTCCCAGACGATAGCCGACACTCATCTTCTCGGTTCTCGTTCTCGAATCTCTGACACGCTTTCTGCTATGTCCCGCTCCTACGGGCCCCTCGTAATTTGACACCGACGCCTGGTACATTTCCGGTTCTTCGTTTCCCTTCTTCTGGTATGTCATCACGGAAGAAGTGGTGAAAGTGTGGCAGTCGGTCGTATCTGTCGGAAAGCGTGGAGAAGGAACGTCAAACGGTCGGAAGCGCGATTTGAAATGAACCGTATCGCGGAATTGCTCCATTGCAGAACCAACAATATTCGAACGATGTAAATTTGAAAAAATGCCAGCATCTCTAACAATATTCTTAAATATTTCCGGAGGATCTGGCTCTTGAAAGAACGGATCATCTTTGAAAGGTTTCAGGAAGTTGGAACCAAATCAATCAGATCTTTCCTTATGCGATTTTGAACCATGTTTTCTCTTTTTTGAAACAGACATCTGGAAGGGTAAAATATAACAAGTTACTTATGAAGTACTGTATTATTAAAATCGCAGTGCTACAGCATAAACTAAAGTGAATATTGCTCTTATAAGCGCCATTTTGAATGGTTTTCTGATTCAACAATAAAAAGCTATATCCTAAATCACGTGACACTCAAACATTTAATTGGCTGATTTTAAATAACGATTCGGTATAAAATTTAGAACCTTTAACGTTAGGCGTTATTTATATTAACGTTATTTAAATTTTAAATTTCTCCGTTTTTTAATAAATTAAATACGGAATATTATTTTAAAATTCCATTTAAAAAACGTAGAAAATTCAAATGCGTTTTTAATTTTATAAAATTCAAAATATAAGANTACACGCGTATAAGTTATATATAATTGTACAAAACAATATTCTACATCGTTCTGGCCCAGTGCCAATAAAAACAAAGTGACCGGACAATGTTAATTTTGACAAAAAGTAACGAATTTTCAACTTTAAATGTCAGTTAAGATAAAAAAAAATTTTTTTTCTCATTCGCTCAGCGGGGCCGATGAGACGCCTAAACTATAATGGACGACGTGTTTTGGAATCCGGGTCAAGGTCACCGGAAGAAATAAAACTAAACGATTGTTTGCCTAAATAACTATCGTAGTTAAATTTATACAAGATTTTGCTGGTTTTAATCAAAAAACAAGAAAATTTTTCCCTGCCGAGCTTTGGTTTTATTCCCCCCTCAACATGAAATCCCGAACTACCAGGTATAAAGGTGAATGACCTGATGCCTTTTCTCTATCCCTTCGTTAATCGATCAAAATGCAGACTCACTGACATTCAACCCAGGTAAACTATCGGCATCGCTGATACATATACGTACAAGAAAATGGGATTTGTTTTCTCTTTTTATTCAATTGAAAATCGAAGATATGTCGGGAATTGGGCACATTTTTTTCTTCTTCTTCTTCTTTTCTCCCTCCCTCCTTTTGTTCATATTTTACTGAATTGTTATTTTAAGAGACGTCTCTTCCGGATTTTCGACGTGTAAACATGTTTATTTTTCTACTTGCCATCGTGTGAAAATGCTTTTAAATTTCGTGTATTTATCGGAATTTAATTGTTCGAGATGGCGTGCTAGCCGACGAAACGTAATAATTCCGTCATCGATTACGTATCTCAAATTTAAACTCGAATCCTGTGACGTAAATTAGAATCCGTTGCGCTGATTGATGGGTAATAGGAAGAGAGCAAAATGTCATCGATTTTTGTGTTTATTACTAATTTTAAAAGTTGTGTGTATTGCTGCTCGCGGATTGGTGACGTAGTCGACTTCGTTTTTTCTTTTTTTAAATTAACCAATCGTGTTTATTAAATAAAAAATTAGACGTCACGAAAATTATTTAAAGTCTTGCACATTATAAATATGTTCATCTAAAGAATACATTACAAAAACCCTTTGGATTGGACTATTTATACACGGCAACGCGACATTTGGGCGAATTTTCTAAGGAAACTGGCTTTTACTTACGTGTTACTCACGTGAAGAAAACCCGCAAAATTCCACGGGGCCAACCTATTGGCGAGATGCGAACATGACCCTTTCTATAGGAAACTGGCCCCTATTTAGGTGGTTTACTAACATGAAAAAAGCTCCAGTAGCTCGCTGATGAGGCGCAAACCCGCACCCACCTACAAATGCTTTGAAGCACAAAATCCTTTGGAATCTGAAGATCCTAAATCTAGAGGCTTTTTCATTTTCAATAACAGGTGCTAATACACATGTTAGTCGAAGGACTTAAGAAGTTGAATAATGGAAGGAAACCGAAGTAAAACTCGGTTTCTAGGCAGCTTATTATAAGAGGATATAAAAATAGGCTACAAGAAGTTTTATTAAATAATAATATTCATGATCAGTGTACTTATAAGTTACGAAAGAACCTAGACAAGCGTGGACTTTAAGCCAGTCCCCTTTTATATAATATAAAGCCCTAGCAACGATATTTAATATTCTGCAGAGTACTGTAAAGCATTGTAGCTAATACTAGATTTCAAATACTGGAGTAAGACCGAGTATCGACATTTGTGCACGTGTGAGACTTCTTAAAACACGAGGCCCTATTCAAAAATTTAACTTGCTATACCGAAACCGCCTCTATTGTGGGCCTGGTCGAACTCAGGTTTTTTTTTTTTTATTATACTAAGAGGGTCTTTTATAGTAATCCATTATAAATTTGACCAGGCCTACAGTAGGGCAGTCGAATGATGAGAAAGGCGGAAAATCCCCGAAAAATTACCGGGGTTTCTCAACCCTTCAGGATTTGATTCCGGATCCCCCCAAGAGCGGTAGGCTGCTTACCGTTATATCATCCCGTGTTGGATATGAGAAAAACTCTGCTCGCGGGGCGGAAAGAGGAAAATAAAAAAGCTTTCAGGATAATGAGTTTCTTACTATACGATAATAATCGATTAATTATAGGTTTATTACTATATGTAAGCAAATATTCTGTAAGCATCACGCTTGATTATCTGTATAAGAATAAGTTAATGTGATTACATAAGGAGAGGAATATAAATTAATCTAATACTGTAAAACCTGCCTAAAACGGAAAAAAATAATTCGTTATTCCGCTTTACATTGCTAATAAACCAACCAAAGGGATTAACTGTAACGATTTTTTTGCAGAATATTTTATCAAATTAGCGAACTGCTTTTTATTTATTATTATTATTATTATTCTAAATTTTTAAATACAAAAAAAATTACGAATTTTTAATATTTTCTTACACTTCCCATATTTTATGCAAAAGCCAAAAAAATAAATAAAGCGTTTTCGTATTTAATATTCAAATTTTGAAATTTTTTTACGTGTTGAATTTAATACACGCGAACTGATGACATCATCAATTCTTACGTACTTTAATGAAACCAATAAGAAAGTAATACAGTTATCACGTGCCTCGTTTTTAAATTATTTTGAATTTATAATTATTTTATTTTATTTTCTGTGGAACGGTGACATCATCGATTTTACGCAAACATTTTTTTTTTAATTTTATTTTTTAACTTTAGATACTTTTTGAAACTTGAAATGTATTGATTAAAAAATGGCGTATTGCCGTTTCTTCTCTCCCCCGTTTAAAACTCTCAGAAATGATATCATCAAATTTTAAATTCAAATATAATATCTAAAAGTTGATTGAGCAGATTTAGAATAAATACGAGCAAATTCGTGACGTCATTGTTTTGATGTCATCAATTTTTCGATACTATTGTTTTTTTCTTTTTATGACGTTGCCGTCGTTTAAATTTTAAATATGTACGCCTCCCAGATGAAAATTTAATGATAGAAAATTCTATTTTTTCGATGATTTATGTTTAATGCGCCCGAAAATTTCATTTCTGTCGGAAGAATATTGGCGAATCTAGAGCTAGCGAGGCCCTACATGGAAGCCATTTTAGAAGTCTTTTATCTTCAGAAGCGTCTAAAATCATTGCTATTTTAATTGGTATTTTGATTTATTCTCTGCGCTGGGAAATAAAGAGCGTGTGGGAGGCCCTAGGCACAGCCTATATTATCTTATTACATTTTCAGAACTGTCGTTAGTGAAAAATTACGATCGAAAATTTTGTTTTTAAAAATAGAACAATGGTGACTCTGCAGCTTGAGGGGGCCCTAAACAGCGATCATTTTTGAGGCCTCTCAATTTCAGGAACATTTAAAAATAAGGTGTTTAATTTATTATTCTTGCCTATTTGGTGCGATCTGAAGTCAAGAATTGGAGCTTTCCATTCGCTAGGCCCACCAGTGGCCGAATGAATAAAACCACTGAAAACTGATAGCACGTGCTTGCGCCTCATCAACGGGCACGTGGAGTTTTCCGGGTTTATTTACGTGTCTACACTTAAATAGGTGTTAGTTTACCATAAAGGTTTTCCATGCCCATGGAAAACCATACATGGCCATGGAAAACCATACATGGGCCGATCGCCCATGTATGGTTTGATAGGTTATACAGTGCCTATCAAACCAAGCATTCCAGGAAGTTTTCGGGGTGGTCCGTCCAGATGTTTCGGCCTTCCTATTGTGGGCCTTGACGAACTCGTAATTGGCTTGCTAAAAAGAGCCCGCTTAGTGCCACAGAGCGGAAAGAGTTTTTTAAAAAGGCCCATCAAATCAAACCATCCAGTCGTGAGGCCTTAGGGGGTAGTTTACATTTAGAACTATTACTGATGAAAAATTTCATTTGCATTTTTCGCATTTAAAATTTATTCAAAAATGTCACGTGCTCGCGTGACGTTTACAGTTGTTGCCGAATACGTCAGCAGAAAAATTAGTGACATCATCAGTTCTTGTGTTTACGTATAAAATATTTAAATTCGCTTTTACGTACGTTCTTACGTCATTAATTTTATTTTAAATTAAATTGGAAAAAAATATATATATATATATCGAT